>NW_011889326.1:854215-882910 GCF_000151845.1 Pteropus vampyrus | reverse complement strand
CAGCTTTTTAAAAAAATTGATCTATTTCCTTTTTTAACATACAAAAATCAATTTTGCTCTTCTATATGAGCAACAAACAGAAAATGAAATTTTTGTTGTTTGCTTGTTCAACTTTTTTTGTTTGTTTGCTGCCCAGCTTTTTATCAAAAGTCCTTCTGGACAAAATGGTATTTTTGGAAATTAATTTGAATGACATGCAGCCTGTCCATTTCTGTAAATACTCTGTGGGCTTTGTCCTTATTCCTCATCCCTACCTTTTGCTCCTTAACTTGGGCTTTCAGTGCACGGGACTTTGGAACCATCCCTTAGGTTAGATAGAAAGATAGACGTTAGAAGAAAGAGCCTCCCTTCCCCTTTGCATTTGTTGTAGGAGCAGTTGTGAGTATGTTCCTTTTATCAATAAGTCTTCCCCATAGGAAGACTCTGGGCAGAGAAATTTCCTTCTGAACCAGCTCTAGTTTCCCTGCAGAAATAACAACCTTGACCTGTGGATGGTGGAGAATTGTGGTGGTTACCATATCTCCCTTTCTGCTGTGGCAATCAGGAAACTCTGAGCTACATTCGAGGCTTAATTTTAATGTGTCTGAACTAGCCAGTATGTGAACATTTAAACTCTTCCCATCCTTGATCTTTTCATTTGTTCTTCTTTTCCATTCTCATGAGTTTAATTTTTTTTCTTTTTTTTTGAAATTTTTGTGAGTTTATTTGAGCCAAGTTGATGGCAGTTGTTGGGAAGCAAAATCTCAGTGGATTTAGAAAATGCTCCAGAGAATAGACATCTTGCAGCTTATTTTATACATTAGAATCAACTGAGGATGTATGAGGAGGGTTGCATGAAAATAGATTGGTGGTAGATTAAGGGGACCAGAGAAAGCAAAGTGGGGAATCTCTGGAATTGGATTAAAAAGTAAAACAGAGAGACACTTACTTCTTTCACATTGGTGACATTTATATTTTTTACCATTTGACTGTATGTATTTGTAAAAGCTTTCATTTCCTCAGAGGGTTAAAGCATGATATAAATTCTTTTCTCAACTTTTTATTCTAATAAACATTACAAACAAACAAATGTTGAAAGAATAATTCAATGAATATCTGAATGCTTTTTACCTAGATTCACAATTAAAGGTTTGCTAGTTTGCTTTATACATTTTTTCTCTGATTCTTTTGAAAATACCGTGTCCCTAAACATTTTAGTTTGAATCACCTAAGAACAAGCACATTCTCTAATACAAGCACAAAACCATTACTACCACTGAGAACCTTCCCATTAATTCAAAAGTATCTAAGATGCGGTCCATATTTACATGTTTTTGCACTATCCCAGCAATGTTTTTTAGAACCTTTTTATTAGGTTGGCTTTTTGAAGAAACCAAACAAGTTGTCTGCAGAATATCCTACGTTTTGGTGCTTTTCCTTGTTATGTTTAACCAGATTCTCCATCTCCTTTGTTTCTCATATACTAGGATTTATGCCTAAAGGTTTGGTTAGATTGGGAAGACTACTTTCGAGATGAGGCCGTGTACTTCATTATTACATCAGACTAGGAGCCATATAATGTCAGGTCATCCCACTCGTCCACATCTGATCATTTGGTTAAGGTGGTGGTCGTCACATTTTTTCCTTAGAAAGATGTGTTTATCCCTATAAAATTAGCATGTGGTCTGTGAGGTAACACTTTGTCACCATGTATCTTTTTCCAGTAATCTTGCACCCAATGTTTTTAGCATCGTTGATGATCTTTCCCAAAGACAGTTATATCATTGAGGATTGCCAAATGATTGTTTTCCAATGATCAATTCTTCTCTGTACTTTATGGCATTTTTCTGGAAAGGATTTTTCTGTATTAACTAGAAATGAACTACATTTCTTCCTGAAAAAAGAAAGGATCATCATTTAATTGCTTCCTTTTAATTGTCAATTTTCAGAATAAGTAGCTAGCATAAATAGTCATTTCCAATGGTAGCAATTTAGTTTTTTTGTTTTGTTTTGTTTTGTTTTTTAACTATCACTGTGGATTGAGGGAATTTTTTCTGTGTAAAAATCTGATCCTTTTTGATGCTCAAATTATCTCAAATTTAACCAGTTTATACCTCCTTCAAGTATACTCGTGTGTCCTTTTGAAATGCCCTATCATCTTTGAGTGCTTCTTTGCTTTCTAACCCAAAAGCTGCCTCTGATTCATCTTATGCTTTCACTGTCTCATATCAAGAATCAGCTATTTCCCCAGTGGGAAATGGTATTTAGAAACCAAAGTCTGGGTGCTTGGAATGCTCACACTCTGTGTTGTCATTGCTAAAAGGTCCTTAAGATAGAGCTATGAAATATGCATTTCTATAATTGAGTTCCTATTGATATTTTCAACTCAAATTTAATATAAGATTTTTCTTGAGTTTATTGCTTTACATTAAAAACCTTGGGTCTTAATAAATGTCATTGATGTTTCCTATATCCTAATAATATATATATGTAACATAGTTTCGAATTTTCAATATTAATATTTCTGCTTACAGTAAAACTTTTGAGCAAATTTTAAAATTTTTGAAGTTTTTTACTCTATATCCCAGTTTTCCAAAAGTCACTTGCATTAGTCTGTATGATTAGATTACTAATTTAATACATACTTTCAATTCGTTTTCAACTGTATGATGTGTTTTTTTAATTTAATTTTCAAAAGTAAAAAAAAAAAACTTTTAAAGATATATATACTTTAAAAAGTCTAGGTTTCATTTTTTTCTTTATCCCATCCTTCCCATACGTAGCCCCTATAGGCATCTGTTTTTATTAACTTCTAGTTCATTCTTTCAGTTTTTTATTTGCAAGAGTGAGGGTGTGTGTGTGTGTGTGTGTGTTCTCTTTTCCTTTACAAAAGACAAATATAATATCACTTTCTTTTGTTTACTATATCCCGGATATCATGGTAGTGATATACAGTTAAAACAACAATAGCAAAAAACTTCTGTTCATTAAATGTTCATAAAAATTTCTGTTTACCAGAAGCTGAATCTGAGTTTTAAAAGAATACTATGAATGGGAAAAACTGTAAATTATCAGTAAGTCTTCACCTATAAAAATACATACATTAAATTTTTGAAATGTCTATACAGCTTTGGAGTTTGGAGCTGATCAAAAAGTAGATATTTACTGGAATTTGTGAGAGCCTCTTAGAGTAGTTAATGGTGCCATCTTTGGATCAAAGCTAAAGTCTGTTTATAGGGAGGTACAGATGTTATTTTAAGGTTTTTTTTTCCCCCTTGCTTGTTCATAAAAGCAGACAAGTGAAATACTTCCCTCGAAACTAGTACATTCAATCTCAGACTTACTGCATTTTATCACCTTACAGCTTTTCTTTTTCCGGGAGGAGAGAGTATTTCAGTACTTGGGATTTTATATAGTCCTTAGTAATGGCCACCAATAACCTCTTAATTGCCAGATCTAGTAGACACTTGACCTTTTCTTAGCACCTGACACTTCCCTTCTTAACTCTTCACCTCTTTGGCTTCTATGACACCAGTAAATCTCAGGTTTTCCTTGTGAATCTGTGAATTTTTATCTCTTTCTTGCTGCAGTGTAGGGCGGTAGTAAAGACAGACTTTGGAATTAGATGGGAATATCTTGGCTTTACTGCTCAGTAGCTGTCTGAACCCAGGCTAGTCAACTTTCTGGATTCAGTTTTTTGTTTTTTTTTTTTTAAGTTGAATTTTTTTTTTTTTTTTTTTAAGTTGAACAAATAATACCTTTTCTATCTACTATTGAGAGGCTCACATAAAATGATGTGCAATTAAATTATGAAGTATTGACAAGAGTCACATTAGTCATTTTTCTTAATAGTGAAATGTGCCTTGTAATTAATAATTTGGAATATAGTGTATAATTATCTTTGATATGAGAATAGTTACCCCAGAAGGTAATTTACCTTCCAGATTTGATATGCTAAGTAATTAGAATGCTCTTTATCCCGTCATAGTGCAGCCACTTCCACCTTCGAAAACGAGCTTCCTGTGTATTGCCTTTCCACCCTCCTCCTCCTCTTACCATTTCTTTTTTACTGCCAACTGTTTCCTAAGATGAGTCCCACGTGTGGTAGACTCTCAACCACCACTACTCAAACTCCCTTCCCCTGCAGCTTATGGCTCCATAGACCCTTGCCCAGACTCCTTCATTTGGGGGTCCCCACTGCCCTAGTCACATTCTTGCAACACTGAGTGACTCACCTACTTCAGGTTTAGACCATGCCTCTCTGGGATCCATCCCCCTTTCGATTTCTAGAAGCCTCCTGAGCTTCTAACTCTAGCGATGCTAACTAGCACCAGTGGCTTACAAACGATGAATATCACATATTATTTCGTTTAGGGTGTCTCATTTCCTCACTGAAGGGAATTCTAGTCCTGGCTAAATCAAAGGGACTGTGTTTCATCTAGTCCAGTGCTACTCAGTGTCACCACCACTTGAGAGCTTTTTTCAGTTCATACCTCCAGTCTACTGAGTCAGAATCTCTGGGAGTGGGGCCCTGAAATCCACGTTTTAACAAGTTCTCCAGGTGACTCGTAGGCACACACAAGTTTGAGAATTGTTATAAACAACAGAGGTTGGAATTTGAAATGTACTTTTCCATAGAAACAGTGTTATAAATTTCGTTTGTAGTTATTCAGTATTGTGCTTCATTAGGTTGTGGTTTAGTAACATTTCCTGGCAAGCTTGTAAGTAGGTCTGATGTTTTGGTCAAAATGTACATCAGTCATCTTATTCAGGAACTTCTGGACTATAGCTCTTTAGGAATGCATTAGTAAGTTAAAAAGTATTTTGAAAATGTAGTATGTAAGAATAAAGTTAACTCTATTTTTATTATTTACTGATTAATTTGTACTTTGTGTCAATGCAGAAAAGATGCTCGCAACCAGCATATAAAAATTTGTGCAATTTCAAAATGGATTGGAATGAAAATTACCCTGATGGCCCTTTTTATGAGAAAGATTCTCTCTCCTGATTTCCTTTGTCATGCTCCTGGTTTTGCTATTAACATTCATTCTCAGCCAGTTAGAGCCTATTTATTACGACTGCCAGGATTCTGGAACAATGAGATCTATTTTAATCTCTAGGTTGAAATGCAGCAGGGAAAGTAAACAGCTCATTTCAGAGTCTGTGGAATTTCCAACAATTTCTGAGACTTACGTAAGTCCCTCTGTGTCCCAGGGTCATGATTGGGAGTAGTAATTAGTTCTCATTTGCTAAATTTCTAATAACTAAACAATCCAGTGTTTCCTGAGGGTAGGCTTCAGGAATAGTTTAACGTTTATTCGTAGAATACAGCTTTTTAAAAAATCCTCCCAATAAACAATTGACTAGCTCAATTGATAACAAGTCAAAGATAATCAGGGGACTAAATATGCCTGACCAGTGGCTCTCAGAAGTGACCTCTTTCTGGTCAGAACTGTCAAATTTTTCCTACTTTTTTTTTTGTTAAGTTTCTCTTTTACTTCTTAGGACACGTATCTAGAGATTCTTGAGCTTGTGATAAGAATTTTAACCCCAAGTTACTATTTATCCCAAAGTCAACCTTTTATTCAGTAGATACTTAACTGCCTGCAGTATATCAGGCACTGTGCTAGTCTCTTGAGAGTACAAAATTGAATAAGATTCTTCCTCCGCCTTCAAATTACTTATTACTATAATAGTACAAATGAATGTCTATGAGAGTTGGGCATTGTTAAACTCAATCTGCAATTGACAGCCACCTAAGGTAAATTTATTAAAGGATATTGGGGTTACCTAGATATTCCAAGGATAAATGGGTCTTGGCAACAGCTGGAACTAGGGACTCAAACTCCATTGAGATTCTCTTTATTCCTAATCTGTACTCTTCTCTTACATAATCTTCATTTCTCTCCCCCGGTCCCCCCTACCTTTACTTCTCTTTTATTTTCCATGGAAGGGCCCTAATTGGCTCAACTAGGGTCAGGTGGCCATTTCTAGACCGATCAGCTATGGCCAGAGAACAACTATTTGGGGTGGAGGAAGGTAGGAGGGAAAAATAATGCAAGAAAGGGGGTTCGGACAGATAAAACATGTCTCTGCCAGGTTTTTGCTAAGTAGTTTATAGTCACTCATTCTCTTAATCTACATAGCACAATTTTATAGCTGAAGAAACTGAATTTTAGGAAAGTTAATTAACTTACCCAAGTCACACAGCTAGTAAGCATCAGAGCTGGGAAACCAATCCAAGTTTCTGGTAATCCTCATCAGTGTAACCTCTAACTACTTAATGGTTATGTTGCAGCGTTTAAAAACTACAAGGAAGAAGTCATATGAAGCAGCCTTAAGACTAGGTGGTGCTTAAACTGAGCATATGAAGCAAATGCCATGGGGTGGCATTTGTCAGACAAGAGGAAGTTAGATCATTCCAGGCAGAGAGAAAGACCTGTGTGAGGAAGTTGTGGTATGTAGCAACACTGTTTTCTGTAAACTGCAGGTGTATTTTATGGCTGAGAACTGGGAGGGGGTGAGGGTGGGTATGAGGAGAGCAGATGTAGAGGCTGAGGATATGGATGGGACTAGATCATGAAGACCCTTGTATGGCAAGCTAAGGAGTTTACATTTTATGCTGAAGTCACTGGAGTCTGTTTGAAGGAATTTGAATGTAGTAGAAACATGGCCATATCTGGCCATATCGTTCATGATTGGGAAAGGTCAGTATGGCTATGTCTTGCACACTTTATTGGGGAGGAGCCAACTACTTTGGAGGTTTATACAATGGTGCCTAGAGGATATGATGAGGACCTGAATAAGGCATGGGAATTGGGGAATTTAAGTCATAGTTATGAGAGAGAATCTACTGGCTGAGGGACTAGATGTGGGTGAGAGGCTAGGAGGACAGGGCTGTTCCTTGGGATTCAGTTCACTAAGACTGAAACACCAGGAGGATGATCATATTTGAGAGAGAGGTAGACAGCAGGAGGAGGGAAAAGATGAAGACAAATTTGGGCAGCTTGAACGTGTGCAATATGCAAATGCATATATCCTGGAGACATTCAGAAATGCAAGTCATACATACACCCCAGAGACATGTACTGAAGATATGAATATGGCAGTGCTTAGTGCTTAGATCTTAAATGCAGCCTTGGGAATAGAGATCTCTCAGGGAAAACTGGGTGGGGAGAAAAGCCAATTTGGGATCCCCAGGGAAGAGCAGCATTTGAGGCTCACTTGCAGCCCCCACATTCAAGGGCTAGTTGGGATTAGAAGTTTGAGTTAATCATATTTCCATTTCATAGCAATTTACCACGTGTCAAATATGATTTACCAGGTACCAGAGAATTAGCAAGACAAGTACTGCTCTAAAGCTATGTTGCATAAATTAATTTTAGCTCTGAAAACGGTTGAGGTTTTGCATTACTTGGAGGTGGGGGTGGGACAGATACAGACTCAGCAATTGCAAAAGAATCCTTAGAACCTTCCCATTCAATGCAGAGATCCTCAGAGTATCCCTGAAAGATAACAAACCAGCTTTTGGAGATTTCCAGTAAAGAGAATTCCTACTTTTCTGAAGTAATTCATCGCTTTGCTGAGCAGCTTTAAACTGATTGTGTCAGAATGGCCTGTCACCTTTGGCCTCTGGAATCTCCCTCCTGCACAGCAGTGTTTCAGTGTTGAGAACGTCATCCTGGCTGGCCCCTCGAAGCCCTTCTTGGTAGGCTGTCGCTGTTAACAGAGCAATGTTACCGAGCAAGCACTTGGTTAGAAGTCAGAAATCAGCAGTGGAGTTCAGATCAAGGTTCCACCTAGAGATGTACTAGTCTCTTGACTTCATCAGCCATTGCTCTGTGCAGATGTTTGGGACTCACTTTACATATCCTGCTCCCAAGTTCATTAATGCTTGTTAGTAAGTAAATTTTTCCTTTGGAACACACACTTATTTTTCTTAAAGCCCATTGATGGGACATCCCAATAAAAATATTTTACACTTTAAGAAGCAAACAGGCAGATTTGGAGCTCAGTCATTAGTCTAGTCTCCCCTATAGGATGTTATAGGAGAAATGAGTTCATTTGTTCATTCATTCAACTAATATGTATTGAGTGCCTGCTCCCTCCTCTGTGACTTGAGATAGGGCAACACTTAACCAAAATCAACATAGAACATCATGGGAGCATATCTCTCTTTGACTAACTGAAATATATTGGTAGCCCACACTGTCCTTTTTATTTAAGGATGATACTAGGCATCCAAATTAAAATAGGTTACATTCTTGTCAGTGCATTTGTCTCCTTCAAGGCCGTAGAAGTCTCATTGTACTTTTTTGCTTTTTGAGGATAAAAAGATCAATTTGCCGAAAATGGGACCCAGATTGGCCCTCCTGGGGCCTCAAAGTTTAAATTGACATGTTCTTTCCCCTGTAAATGAAGGAGGCTGGAATTGTTAACTGAGATTTGCCCTGGGTCTGCACCCAAAGGTGAAAAAGAAATGTCAGATCAGATAACAACTACTTTTCAAAGGGCTACTTTTTATATTGTTCAGCCTTAAATGTGGACACAAAACAGACTTTCTCTACAAGTTAGTCTATATAGGAGTGAAGATTTTTCCCAAGCAGGTTGTTTTCAGTTCAAGTATTTGTGTTTTTTTAAAACACCAAAGTAATGAGGGGAGAGTTAATTATTGTTTGTGATGTGTACTTTTAGTAATACTATGCTTGCCTCAGAAAAAGAGTTTTGGAGTAGCAAAACCGTGTGACATGTCACAGTTCCTTGCAATACCTACATTCTATTTATAGGCTGTTGTGCAACTAATTACTAGCACATCATTTTTGTGAACACAGTACATTGTTTAAAACCTCAATTGCTATGAGAAAATGCCAGAATGGCTTGTCTAGGATGTTTAACTGAATCATTTTGCCTTTGATATCAACAAAGCCAGTAAAATGAGGATAATACCACCTTTCTCGTGTTTAGGGTTACAAGCATTAACAAAGTTGTTAGATGTAAAGTGCTTTAAACAGTTTTCTGTTTTCAACAGTCAGATAGCTACCCAATAAGGAAAGTACTGGTAATTGTCCCCATCTTACTGATGAGAAACTGAGGCATCGAGAGATGTAAAGTAATTTGCTGAAAATCACTGTAGCTACTTACTGGTCGATCTAGGATTCCAACCTGTGGAATCTGGTTCTAGCAGACTGCCTCCCAAATTTCTTGCAGAGAGAAACTTGTCTGTCTGCCCCCCACCTGGTGTTCCCTGATCTGCTGTGTGTTTGAGCAGCACAGCCAGGTACATTTGTGGATACATAGGTGAGTGGCCTTCACCTTTCACATGAAGGACGAGAGGCACAGTTTTAAAGATCTTCTCTAAAGCAGGAATCAGAACTCCCAAGTTAGAGTTTCATCCTTCTTACCACCAAACAATCCTCTTCTGTATAAAACTGTTCTTCTTGTGTTGCTTTAAGGTTAAAAAGGAAAATATCAGAGCTTTAGATTTTGTAAAACTTTATCCCAGAGCAAAGGAAAAGCCAAGATTGTATCTGGAGTTTTGAAGAAACTGTAGATTAAAAATTGATGTATTTTATTTGATGTCTTTTGAGATTAGAGTACTTTTATCTTTTGGTTTCATTTTATTAGTTTCAGGCTTTTTAAACTTTGCATTTTTAAATTACACATTTGAAAGTGACTTTCACTTTGTTTTAAAAAAGTGAATTTCTTTCACATTGCTGATAGTACTAATATATCTGGTGAATAACGAAACCTTACCTTTAGAAATATAGTAGCTTCAAGCACATTGCTTTTTTTCTCCCTTAATTGCCAACAGAAACCAACAGCTATATGTAAGTAATATTGTTCTAAACCTGCAAAAAGTATTTTTCTGCTTTATTTAATGTAAAATTCCTAAACTTAAAATTCTTTCTTCATTTATTTTGATTTCTCTTGGCCACAACAGAGTGGCACTATGGCTTTGTATGGGAATTTCTCCAGCATCTGACAGACTTCCTTATTTAAATACGGAAGTTGGACTTTATAGTGATATTAATGGTTTTTATAAGAGGACCCAGAGAGTAACTGAAAGGAAATACCCAAAGGCAGCTTTTTAATTTTTATCTTTACTATGTTAAAAGTTCCTTTCTAAACAGCCAATACGAAGAAGAAAACATTGATATTTATGTGGGGAGCTCTATGAGACACCACCATTCCTTTTGATTTTTAGTGTTTGTTTTTTAATCTTCAGTTATTTAATTATATCGGTGAGGGGGACAGATGCTAACAATAGCCCTCAGATGCTAGCAGCTAAGTATATCCAAAACAGATGTTACTAATTACACCAAAATGCACATTAAATCCTACTCGAGCCTACCTCTCTCCTTTGCTTCACTTATATATTACGTATGATCATGTGAAATTTTCAGCTTTTGCCTTACAAAAACAGTTTCAGAGTTCAACCTAATAGTTAAGTTCAGGTGTCAGCACACATTTTCTGTAAAGGTATAGATAATAAATGACACAGGTTTCGTGGGCAAGAGAGTCTCTGTTGAAACAACTAACTCTGGAAAGCCACCATGGACGATATGTAAATGAATGAATGTGACTGCGTTCCAATAAAACTTTATTTATGGACACTGACATTTGGATTTCATTATTTTCATATGTCATGAAATTTTCTTTTAAAAATTTTCCCAACAATTTACAAATGTGAGAACCATTCTTAGCTTGGGGGGCCATACAAAAACAAGCAGTGGCTTGGATTTGGCCCATGAGCCATAGTTTGCTGACCCCTGGTTGAGTTGAAGTTGCATGCTACTGCATTTGTAATTTCTGGTCCTTTCTGTTTGCTGACCTAAAACCAATCTCATGGTCTTATCCCACAGAACTCCCGATCTCCTCGACTTGCTCATCTCCCTTCATAATCAGTGTACCTCATCTGCTCACTCTGACAGTAGGAGCCTGAGAGTCATTCTCTTTGCTCCTCTCTCCTCCATCTCCCACATCCAGCAAGGTTTCCCCCACCCCCACCTCACCACTTCTACCCTTGACCTATGGATGTTGCCATTTCCCCCTTAAGAACTAGATCTCTAAAGGCGGGGCATCTCCTCTCACACACTCAAGGTGTGCACCTGGGGCCAGGCACCCCCTGGGGCCTGGTCTGTGGCTCCACCTGGGGTGCGAACCCAGGACTTTCTGCATGTAAAGCAGACGTGCTAACCACTACACTATGGAGCCACCCCCTCCAGCAGATTTTTACTAGGATTTCTCTGTTCATTCACTTCCTCTTAAACCCTTTCTTCCCCTCCACCCAGAGCCATTGATTGGTTCATGGCCTCTTTGTCACCAGGACTATTATGAGACCCTAACTGATCCTTTGCTTTTGTCAGTTATTCTCTATAATCCATCCTCTGTTAGGCCACTACTGTTATTTTCCTAAATAATTTTGATCGTAACACTCCTTCGTTTAAGCATTCTTAGATTCATCCATCATAGGCTCTATAAGATAACGTTCACATAGAATTTCCTGGTCTAGTTCTGATCCCTCACCAAGCCTACACTTATAAAGAGGGGTCACACCCAATCCTTCTTTATAAAGTTCACATCACCCTCTGTTTTCACAGGCTGTTCCTCTGCTTGCAGAGCCTTTTCTCTGTTGATTTCCTCCCTTAATCCATCTGAACTTGCTCCTCTCTCCTCCACCACCCACTTTCCCCGACTTTTGTTTTCTGTGACACTTTCCCCGACTCTTCTTTTCACAGAATTGTCTCCTCTGCATTCTCAGATCCCATGTGACATATACCTCAAGAACGGCATCAGTCTCAGCAAACTAATTATTTGTGAGAAAGTCTTCCTATTTTCAATGACCATGGGCTCCTTGAGAGCGGAAACTGTGTCCTAGTCTGTTTGGTTTATCCCTACTTGGTTACACAGTAAATATTTTTAAAGTAGTTATTTCAGTCAGTGTGGTGAATATGCAGTATACTATGCATCTAATAGTTTTCTAGGTTTATTAATGAAGTCATCAGAGATCTGATTGCAGGGTTGCAGAATCAAATGCCTTTGGGGCCAAGCTGTTAAGTTAAATGGCAAAAGTGCACAGAGTGAGGTCTGGGGTGAGCTAGTAAGGACGTGTCCTATCTCCTGGGGCTGCCTCCCCTCAGGTCCAGCTGGTCATTATCACAAAACAGTTTGACCTGACCAGTGTGTGGTCTGATGCATTTGTTTCAAGACAAACGGGAAAATTAAAATTTTTAAATGCTAACATCCCAATTTTTAAATAATGGCAACCAATTCACCTTTAAAAAAAAAAAAAACACTTTGTGGGCAAAAATTTAAAAATACCAACGTGTATATGGGCTGAATGTGACCTTTGAGACCCCAGTTTGCATCCCCTGATTTGGTCACATTTCTTCATCAGCCATAAATAGGGCCTGGGAACCAGAAGGTATAAGGTCGTGTGATGGGAAAGACTTAAATGTATGTGCTCTTTCCCCAGCCTGTATTTATCCTGCCTTCTCGACCATGCTTTCTCCTCTGTGGGTTGGCACTTAGTCACCTTCTAAAATGCGAAAGCTGGAGACCAGAGAATTCCATGTCCTACTGTCCTTCCTTCCTGCCTGGTAACACTCAACTGACTATTAACTGAATGGGTCGGGTGGACCTCTTGTTCCCCCTCCTTCCTGGAAGTGGCTGAAGCTGTCAGGGAAAACCTATTATTCTTGATGGATGTTCTGGTTGTTTTTGCTGATGGCTGTAATCAAAGGCTTAGGGTCCTAGGCAGAGCCCTGGTTTTCCAGTACACCAAGAATGAGAGGTTATTAACTCCCTTGGAGCTAGGAGTTAAGTTATCCTTATGTTCCAGCCTGTCTGGGTGGTCAGTGACCTCTTCAGAGAATCACAGGAAACATCACCTAAGAGGTTACCTAGAAAAAATTTTAATAATTCATAGCTGTATTTGGTCTTCCATAAATGGTTCATTTACCACCTTTCTCCCTACGGCCTTTTGATGTCTGCTTCTCAATTGTATATGAATCAGCAATATCTCACTTCACCTGATGGCCTTTATAAAACACTTTCTTCTTCTTACCAGTGTAATTATTGTCTGCTCGGAAGTATTAATAACACTTAGTGTAAACTTTTTAGTCAAAACTGGTCAGGCCTTTATTTTCTTTAAAAACAAAGCAGTATAACAAGAAACCTCCCCCCATCTCCCCAGCTCCCCCCACCAAAAAAAAAAAAAAAAAAAAAAAAACCCCCCCCCCCCCCCCCCCCCCCCCCCCCAAAAAAAAAAAAAAAAAAAAACTAAACCAACAAAATTCTCTATTTGATCTATTTTTGTAAGTCTGGGGCTGGAGCTTCTGAGTACAGGAGCCTGGGGTGGGAGAGGGCCCAGAGATGCCACCTGTGGGCAGGTCTGGGTAGGAATTTAGAAGCAGCACATTCATAACTGTGTGAGTGCTTTCCTGTATACAGATCTCTGTCACATGTTTGGCTTGAAATAATTTTGAGAAGAGGGCTCAGAGGAGCAATTGGCCTTGTTCAGGGTCTCTGTTCTGGGAAGTGTCATGCCATGCCACTTGAAGGCTCTAGAAGCCTGGAAGGGGCCATGTATCCTAGAGGTGGCCATGTGTGCTTGAGGCAGGCAGAGGGATGCTGATGGAAAGGGGAGGGAGGAAGAGATTCTCCGTGGACTCACATGGCTGGCTAAAGTCCCCTGAGCCCAACAGAACATGTAGATAACATTGTATTTGATATATTATTATTAAATAATATATATCGAGTGCTCAGTATGTGCCAGGGACCGTTTTCATGCTATAAAGCAATTAATTCTCATAACTCTTCTATGATTTGAAGTGACTTATCCCCATTTTAGAGGGAGAAAGCAACCTGGGCAAGAACACACAGCTGGAGTCATTAGCAGAATCAAGTTTGGACCTGATCTATCTGACAACCATCTCTTCATGCCTTCTGCACTCTGCTGAGTACCTAAAACCTCATGGCGGGGAGGGGGAGGGTGTTGGTAATGAAAGATTTGTCACCTGTTAAGTGTTGAGCACAGTATATGACACATGGGAATCCTTCAAAAAATGTGAACTGTAACTATCTTTTGTTGATTGACTGTCTTATAAATCCTTTTGAAAACAATCTCATTGCGAGTTCTCTGGAATGGCCTTTATGACAAGGATTCACTACTTGAGGATACTTGAGAGTACTGATTTGTCTGTATTTAGTAATAGGGACCTGTTCTGTGTGTCATATAATCAGATGAGTGTTCTTGTAGTCAAGATTTTAAGCAGATGAGAAGGCAGATAACTTGGTAATTTAAGAGTTGCAATTAAAAGCCAGACTTTTCTGCTGAAATTCAGGCGGAGGCAATTTTTTAAAAAGTTGTGACTAGAGTTTTTTGCAAACAGAGAGAAGGAGAAGTGTATGCCAGTAGCACAGAATGAATCGAATACTCTTTTTAAATAGGACCTGCTATTGCTATGTTCTCACAGTCACATTCATGCCTGGTATGCAGGTCATAGCTTCAAGCTGTATCTGATACACACAGAGAAATTTTGATTTCTAAGTACTTAAAATTCTGTGTTTACTTGGTTTAATAAAGGGGAAAAAATCTAGGTTATGGTTCAAATGAAGGTAGGTTGGTAGATTAACACAGTCCATACGTGAATTTACCTTTGCCATGTGTCTCTCTCCCAGGGCAATGTGTCTTCTCAGCTTGCGATATTGAAGAGGCAGTAGCTATCCTTTCCCTTCATTCTCTGACTTTTCTCCTACTGAATTTTAATCTTAACTTCAACATTGCTGTATTCTAAATTTAGATGACTGAAATCCCCCTCCCCAACACACACACTCTCCTACATTTTAGCAACTCCCAGAATTTAATCCATGGAGTACCGCTAAAGAACTGAGGTTTCCTAAAGTAACTTGACCACTCTGTCATATACTAGTTGTGATTATATTTTAAAAGAGGAGAATAATGGTGGCTAACTCATAAGAGTCGACAAGAGGATTAAGTGAGTTAGTTACAACATGTAAAATGCTAAGCAGTCCCTGGCACTTTGTTCTCAACAAAGGTAAGCTACTGTTATTACTCTACATCTAAGAAGTGGCAGAATTGATTTCTGTCTGATTTTGTTCATTCATTCAACAAACATTTGTTGAGCATCTGCTATGTTGCTACATTCTGGGGAGATAGCCCATGTTTTTAACCACTTATGCTTTATTGCCACTAGTTTAATGGCAAGGAAGCCATTTTTCCTGCTTTGTAAGAAATTGGAAAAGAATAACCAAAGATATGATGAGTCATGGTTCACCAGCATTTTGTTTTGAAGTCTTAAAAATAAGCATCATGGGTAGGTATTGTTTAGATAAAGAAAGCACATCTTATAGTCTGTTGATCTCAAGATAGTGCTGACTTTATGCTGGAACATAAGACAAGAAGAGAGTGTAGCTGCTAAAATAAGCTGCTTACATGGAAAGAAATTATTGAATCTGTTAACAGCATCATGTTCCTTAACTTGGGAAGCAAAGTTTTTCTCAGTTTACTTTTAGAGGACTTAGTGGTTTCATTTACATTTAATAAACAAAACATTTGCCTTTGAAGAACAAAATCAAGTATATAAGTTGATAGAAGTCAAACTTTTTAAAGCAAAGTAAATTAAGAAGAATCAGAACTTCTAAAGCTGTATGGAATTTGAAATAATATAGAATATGGAATAAGAGGTTTTTTTTTTTTTTTTTAAAGGCAGTGGCTTTAAATTAATATGACTTTATCATCTGAATAATAATCAGATATCTGACCAAACAAGTTTTTACAGGGTTGGGGCTGCTCTTTTCCCTCTAGATTGTCACTTCTGACTTTGCGATATTTCATTAGTGTCATTCACAAGCTGTCTTCAACATGAAATGGCAAAGTAAGGCCACCCGCAATTGTTCTTTCACAGTTTTCTGGCTTCGATGAGTCATTGCAGTACAGCCCTCTGAACCAAGCGCTGATAAGAATAGACACACAATAGGAAAACAAAACCACTGAGAGCTGAAGCAGAAAGAACCGGGAGCTCAGAAGTATGTTCACAGCTCTGCTGTATTTAGCTGTGTGTGACCTTGTGCAAGTCAGTCTTCTAGGTCCCTGGGTTTCTCGGGCATAAATGAAAGTTTCTAGGGTCTCTTGCTGAAGTTAGGTCAACTTTAGAGTTTAATATTCACTAAGAGAGATAAGAGATAAAGCACTTTCAGCGATTCATGATTTATGTAATTATAGTAGCTTCGTTGACTGTTGGGAAACAGCAGTGGCAAATGAGTCAGCCTGGCATGGAGCTATTGGAGATCAGTGATGCTGTTTTTGTTTAAAAAAAAAAAAAGAAAGAAAGAAAGAAAAAGAAAAAAAAGACCCAATTACACATAAGTTTATGTGCCAGTGGTCAGGGTGATGCCAAGTTCCAGAAATAGCGGGTAGGCTCTTGTACGGAGGACAGTATGGGAAGGACGGTTGTCACGAACTGGTTTTCTCAGCCAAACCTCCACGTCAGCTGTACACAGGGAAGACACTTCTGTGGGAGACCATGGGGGTGTAACATCATCATCCAGGAAATAGTTCACACCAAATATGTCGCATGGGACATCATTACCAGTGACTAAGAAGAGGCAGGCGGTGTTTCGAACCTCCTTCCTCTGCCTGGTTTTTGTTCTTTTTATGCCAGAGCTGCCCAAGGGTGGACATAAGAGGCAAACTCCAGGCAAATGCGTGTTCTGTATTATAAGTTCCAGCTGCACACCCCTGGACTAAGACAGGCAGATCTGAATCACCCATTTTTCATCCTCCTTCTGGGTCCTGTCTCCTACTCTTCCAATGGCCAGAGAAGTGGAAAGAGAATTCTCCTTTCCCCTAACTAAGCCTGCCTTCTGCTGATTCTGTGCTTCCCTAGACAGTGCAGCTTGGCCTGACAGACTAACATGAGTCTCCATGTATTATAGGAAGAGGCCGAATTTAGGGTCAAGATAGGCCTCATTTTGAATCCCAGCTATGCCACTTCCTGGCTGTGGAACCTGAGGTGAGTTATTTAGCTCAGGTAGTAAGTGTGGTAATATTAGTAGTCATCATAAAGGTAGCCTCATTATGTCTTCAAGAATTAAAGTTTATTGTTAAACTATATGCAGATGTCTTCTCCTTAGAGAGAGTAAAGGTGAGGCAGAAAACTAGACCTTGACCTCTCCCTCCTTCCATCCTCCCATCCTCAAGAAAATATGATAAACATCAGAGGCAGGTTTGATCTCACAGCGATGGGGAAGGATTCCTACCTCCTTACACATGCCCCAATGACAAAGATTTTTAAACTCTGTAGGCAGTAGTCTTTTTTAAAAAGTTATACAAAACACAAAACTGTGATATGTAAAATGAGTAGAAATAGGCTTTTGTTTCTAAAAATATGGTTAAGTTGAAATTTATAATAAACTCAATAAAAATGATGAAGCAGTTTTGATTAATGCAGAAATTTGAAATAGGGAAGAAAATAAATGAATGGTATGGTCTTCCCTACAACATAGAGGTGAGCACAGTTATACCTCGGAGTCCATGGGGGACTGGTTCCAGGATCCTAGCAAATACCCAAATCCATGGATGCTCAAGTCCTTTATTATATAAAAGGCGTTGAACAGTGAACACAGCTGGCCCTTCGCATTGCTGGATTCCCAACTGCATATTGAAAACACTGTTTTCAAGTTGAGGTTGGAAGCCTGACTATAATTGCAAAATGTAATTTTTTAAAAAAACTAGTCAAGTGATACTGGTCAGTTAACAAGGAAAGATAGAAGGCTTTTTATGCCGAAGCTGCCCAGAATATGTGAACCGGCACACATTTGTTCACATGTAACAGATGGGAATGAACTTTCAAATTATTGCATTCTTTTTTTCAAAATGCTTATACATTTAAAAAATAAATTTAAAGTAAGTGTTAAAATGTCTGAAACACCTCCGTAGAATCCCAAGGTTTGGCAGAAGGCTGTTTGAAACATATTCCCTTAGATCTTGTAGCACTCAGATCTCAATTTGCTGTCCGTTTCCTCTTTGGTTGTGGTGTGTAGGTGTTGGCTTATGGAGATCTATACACTTTTCAAAACTAAAAGTCATTCGATATAAAAAATGATGAAATTTGAATAATATCTGCAGTTTTGTCGACAGTATCGTATCAGTGTCAATTGCTTGTTTTGAAATTATATTGTGGTTACATAAGATGTTACCATTGGGGGAAGCTGGGGGGAGGGTACATCTGTACAGTACTATTTTTGTAATTTTCTCTGAGTCTATAATTATTTCAGAATTTAAAAGTAAAAAAAGTCATTCGAAAACAATCATCTTCTACTTGCTAGGAGAGAGTACAGCCAGATTAATAGAGCAGTGTATACATCTCGCTTACAGAGTAAATTTCCATTTTTCTTACCATAAGAAAAAAAAGCATCTTGTCTTTTCTTGCCATTGAATTCTATGTCCTCCACACTCTTATCACTGACCGTAACTCTGTTGAAGTTTGGAAAATCAAGGAGAGCTCCTTTCTGCAAACTATTTTAGCTGGTGCTTTAATTACTTAATAAGAAAATGGTGCTGAAACCCAGAACTCCACCTGCAGTTACCTGATACAGAAAAAGGTATATGAATGATACAGTATATTTTTCAGAAGCATTCTTATGCTTAAAACAGTAGTCATTAGGCCAAAACAGTGTCAACACACCATGATATCATTATGTTTCCATGTGTCCAAATCAGAGTGCCCTGTAGCCCGGCGTGATGGTACAATGTGATGAGCATTCTACAGTAGAAAAGAGAAAAAATTAAAGTAATTTTAAAAGAGTAAATCTTTAATCCATTCACTTCTCTGTGCATGAAGTGGAAGTGGGCATGGCGGTAGTAAAATATGATTCTCTGTTCCCTCGTTTTTTACAGTGTGCTGTAAATTACTACCTTGTTCTTTGAAAAGATTGATGGTGGTTTTGCTCTTTATCATTTGGAGAAATGCAGCAGAATTCCCTGGGCTTGCAGATCCAGGTTCCTTGTAATTGCCAATAGAGTGATTATCTCGTGTGTTTTGACTAGAACGGATCTGTGGAGCTGATCACATCTATCAGACACCTGCGAAAGTGAGCTGAGCTCAAAACAACAGTTTAGTGAATGTTTTAATGTATGCTGATATAATTCCATTTTTTAAAAAAATTAGTTTATTCAAGAACATGAAAGATCCTTTGCATTAAGTAGGGGGTTAGTTTTGTGCCAGTTGTGGAGACTGCCTTGGCTGACTCTTGAAACTAAGCTCTCAGCTTTCTGGAAATCACTCTGTCTGATCAGCTTTTCTGGCTTCTTCTCCAGGGTTATCAATGCTGGGAAGAGCACACACAATGAAGACCAAGCCAGCTGTGAGGTGCTCACTGTGAAGAAGAAAGCAGGGGCGATTACCTCAACCCCAAACAGGAACTCAACGAAGAGACGGTCCTCCCTTCCCAATGGGGAGGGGCTGCAACTGAAGGAGAACTCGGTAAGATCCTCCTTTATCCCAGCTCTCAGGTGAGAGGAACATGCACACTCTGGCCCCACTGTGAGATGTTCTAGCTGAATCCAGGTCAGTAATGGAAGAGAGAAAAGCAGTGTTCCCAGAAGAGATGCAGTGGGGGATATCAATCAAAGCTGGAAGTGACACATAAATGAAGAGCTGGTGTTTAGGTTCTTAACCTTTAAAGTAAATAAAACACCGACGTCATATATAGATTTTGTTGCAAGAATTAGTACACATGATGTTTGGCAGTTTTGAAGAAGCCACTTCAAGGTTTTTGTGAAGGAGATACTGGAAATTTCTGATGAAGGGTGGAAATAACTCACCATTGGCTTACAGTCCTGCTATAACTTTACTCTTTCTTTCCCCTTGCCTGTCCACTGGAGTTATCTAGTTGGAGCCAGCGCCTGACACTTTGCAGATTAATATTTGTTTCAATTGGCCCAAAGCCCTTGAATCCAGTGGGGCCGCCCTGAAAACTGAATGCCCTGTTGACAAACCACAAAGCATTTCTCCTTTCTCAAATTTCTGGAGGATAAAGCAGATAACGTCAGAAAGTTTTGAAGAAACACTCAGTAAAGGATAGGGAATGATCAACACTCTGTCCATCAGCGGGTTATGTAGTCCTACAGAAAAGAGACATTGAATGGATGACTCAAATGTGACTATTCTAATAATCTTGAAGATATATTTGTATATAAATTTGTATAGGATTGTAAAGGATCTGAGATCTCTTCTTAGTTTAATAAATAGTGTCTCATCGTTTTTCTGCTTAGGAAATAAGAATACTGATTTATTTTGTTAGTTTTACTTCAATTCAGAGTTGGAAACACAGTGACCTATGGAAACTTATCTGTTGTACCTGTTTTTAAGGCTTAAAGAAGCATTGATTAGATTCCCCCTGGAGTCAGAGTCAAGGACCCAGATGGACAGTATAGATTAATAGTGGTTAAGTGCATAGGCTCTGGATTAAGATGTTTTGTTGCAGTCCATCACTTAAGCTATTTAATTTGGGGACCGTTACTTATTCTTTGAGCCTCAGTATTCTCTTCTATAAAAAGAAGTAATAATGGTAGTAACTACCAAATATGGTAGGTAGGAACAGGCTGGTTGGAAGTATAAAAATCCAATAGTCCATGGAAAATGTCGAGCCAATGTCTTAATGAATCAATCCTTGATATATATTAGTGATAATTATCCCAAAGTCAGTCCTACTTATGCCATTCTCTATTGATAATGCCCACTGAATTTTGTATGTCTTGTTTATTTGCAAGTTGGAGATCACACAGTTTCTTTCATACCTACTTGACAGATTTTTGAGCTATGGAAAACGGCTCGGAAAATGTGCAACATTAATAATGATAGTTGGATATGGGTGCCAGGGACTGAATATTGCTCTTTCCCTTGATATGTACCCCCTGCCATTGGGATATAAAGTGATTTCTGTAAAAATAAGTCAGTGTTGACATTTGGCCTAAGGCCATTTGGTGACAGCATTCTTCTTTCTTGCTAAATTCCTCCTGGAAATAGAGCCAGGAATAATTTTTTGACTTCCTGTCACTAAGAACAGTAAAACCAGGACATAAGCACTTTAGGGTGGAGCTAAGATCCTCCCTGTGATGGTTCTGAATCTCTGTGGGGTCTGCTCCAGGAGGAAGCAAGGGGGTGCCGAGCAGAGTGGACACAACCTGGTACACCATCTCCTGCTTCAGTCGCTTCTAGAAGCTTCACTTCTATCTGCCTTATACGTTAGGCTTCTATTAGCGTTTAAGGCAAAAACTGCGTTTTCTGCAATTTTGGGAAAATTTACATAACATGAAATTTACCATTTTAACCATTTTTAAGTGTATAGTTCAGTGGCATTAAATACATTCATATTGTTGTACAACCAACTCCACCGTCCCTCTCCAGAACTTTTTCATCTTCCTAAATTGAAACTCTGTACCCATTAAACACTAACTCCCCATTTCTCCCTCCCCCCAGCACCTGGCAACCACGATTCTACTTTCTATCTCTTATGAATTTGACTACTCTGTGTACCTCATGTAAGTGGAATCATACAGTATTTGACATTTTTATATATGGCTTCTTTTACTTATCACACTGTCTTCAGGGTTCATCCATATGTAGAATATGTAGACTGTTTCATTCTTTTTTAAGGCTGAATAATATTTCATTGTATGTATACACATCATTTTGTTTATCCATTCATCCATCAATAAACATTTGCTTCCATCTTTTGGCTATTATGAGTAATGCTGCTCTGAACATGAGTTTTCAGATATCTATCCAAGTTTCTGCTTTCAGTTCTTTTAGGTATATTCCCAGAGTGAACTTGCTGGATGATATGGTCATTTTGTTTAAATTTTTTGAGGAACCACCATACTGTTTTCCGCATCAGCTGCACCATTTTACGTTCTTTCCAGCAATGCACAGGGTTCCAATTCTCTATATCCTCATCAATACCTGTGTTCATTTCCATGTGTGTGTGTGTGTGTGTGTGTGTGTGTGTGTGTATGTTTTAAAAAAAAATAATAGCCATTCCAATAGGTGTGAAATAGTACCTCATTGTGGTTTTGTATTTCCTAATGATTAGTGACCATTATCATTGTTGTTTGCCCTATTTTTTAAAAGCTCGAAAAGCTTTGATCTAGTGAGCCAGGTGAACCATTGAGCACTTGTTGTGTACTAGGAACTAGATGCCGAAGATTCAGCAGGGAATAAAATAGACAAAAGTCCCTACCCGCAGGGAGCTTACATTCATTGAGTGAGACAGTTAAAATACATAGTGTGGCAGATAATAAACTCTGGAGAAAACAAAGTATTGGGAAGCAAGGAATATAAGAAGTGCGAGGTACGAGAGGTAGTTAAAGAAGACCTCGCCGAGAAGGTGACATTTACATAGAGACCTGGAAGTGCAGCTCTTTAGAGAAAGAGCATTCTCACATTCTAGGTAATCGCAAAGACCCTAAGATAGGAACAGGCCTGATGTTTTCAAGAGCCAGGAAGAAGGCCCATGTGGCTAGAGCAGAGATAGTAAAGCCCGAGTTGCAGGAGATACTGTCAGAAAGGTAATGGGAGTGGAGTGAAGCGAAGCGATCTGTCAGGGCCTTGAAGGCTCGTTATCAGGACTTTGGCTCTACTCTCAATGACCAATTTATTAGCAGAGGACACTAGATAAACTGCTTAAAAGAGGCCAGTGATTTTTCCTGTCTAGAGCATATCCCCTGAACTAAACTATGGTGGTGCTTAGGAAAGAGTAGTGACAGTACAGGGCCCAGAGCAAGAAAACATCTGCAGGAGACGAGTAAGGCGGATCTACCCCTTCCCCTCTGTGAATCTGTTTCTTTACTCGAACATGTGTTGAACACTGAGTCCACACACCAGGCCTTGGGGATGAGGAGATGAACTCAGCACATTTCCAGCCCTCCTTGGAGCTGAGCTGAGGAGGCAGAAAGAAAGAATCAGTAAGCAGCAGCACTACAATGCAGTGAGTTTTAGGAGAAAGGTGGAAATTCAAGGTCGTATGGAACCCTAACTCAAATTGGTCACTGGTGGTTTGGGAAACAACAAAGGAGAGAGGATGGGTTGGATTAGGTGAGGCTTCGTGGGGAAAGTGACATTTGAGGCGCCGTCTTGAAAAGTGGATAGGAATTAACCAAGCAGATAAGAGGGGAGTTTCTGACGAAGGAAACATGCATATGCATATGCAAAGACAGGTTGGCGAGAGAGCACAGGAGGCATGTCTGCTAGTGCGTGGAACACAGGTAGTCTCTTGGAACGTGATAAAATAGGAGCAGCTGGCAGGTTTCACACACGAGTCATTTAATGCCTAATAAGCCAGAATTATAAGCAAAGGACTTTAGATAAGGGCCTAATGGAGTCAAGACAGTGATGGTAATGGGAAAGCTGACTTGGGAAGGCTGGGAGAGCAAACCTAGAGGCTGGGACATGTAGGAGTCTGGCTCAAACAGAAATCCGGGTGAGAAATGATGAAAGTGTAAAATAAAGCAGTGCTTAGAGCAAGGGACAGGCTCAGAAGAGATGATGCAGAAGATAGGGCTGAGGTGACGAGATGACCAACTACGAGGAACAGAGAAGAGTTTTAGCTCCTGGGTGCAGGTCCTTGAAAGTGAATTACTGGAGTAGGCACAAGTTTAAAGGTGAGGGGATGGGCATAAATGACTTGAGTTTTGAGCATTTTGTAGGAAGTTAGATATACTGATTTGGAGCTCAGGAGCAAGTCTAGGGAGGCTTAGATGACCAGAGTTGCAAGTTCAAAGAAGGTCCAAGAAGAGAGTGGAGCTGCGAGGAAGGGCAGTAACTATGCTGCGGGCCACAGAGAGGTTAAGAAAGGTAAGGATGAAAAAGTGGGCAAATACTATTATATGGAAGAAATGAGACCATAAGATAAATAACGGCATCGTTATTTCATTTGCAAACAGAGTCGACGAGCATGAAGGATGCAAAGGGAAGATGCATGGGCTCCCCCCAGGCTACATGCGATCAATTTTTCCCTTCTTTCTTGACTTCTTCATCCCCGATAAACTTAGTAAAGTCAAAATAAATATTTCCACAGACTTCGTTCATGTATATCACCTTCATCTTACTTGGATATTAAAGAAAACCTAAAATTTCCTGTAAAATAACCTTAAATTTCCAGTGAAAAAAGAAATTATTGTAGAATCTTCTTGTATGTTAGAAACATGAATGATATGCAGAGGAATTCAGTTAGAAGTGCAACTTTATATATTTGATGACATTTCTTATATTGAGTGGCAGGAGGGTAGCTGAGTAGCAATGAGATGATTTTTTTCTTATTGCAGATAATTGATATAAAGATTTTAAGGCAACTTTATACCAATTCACAGAGAATTGTTTTATCCTATTAGTACAAGCAATTTTTTAGTCAAAGGAGTCAAATTAATCTTTTCGTTTGAAAACAAACTTTAAAAAAAAATTTTTGGTGGACAAAATAATAGACACTATATTCTGCACTCCTGGCTTCTGTGAGGCAGTTACTAAAGAGCGTTGTTTTCCTGTATTTGGCTGAGCTCTTGACAGCAGCACTTGACTTATAAAAAAGAAAACACAAATTAATTTCAAGATCCATCTACATAAAAAGGAAAATGTCAGGAGCTAAAGAAGCAATGTTCAAAAGATGTGATAAAAATCAAAAGAGATACAAATAAAGGAGTTTTAAGGTATTCTGCACTATATACTATTTTAGCCTGAAGAAATGCAAGGGATATGGTTGAATTATTGTATTCTCCCTTACAAAATACTCAGTAATGGATCCAGTCTCTCTCTCTTTTTTTTTTAATTTAGAGTTTAGCAATATAATTAGTGAAATAAAGAAATGTCTCTCTTTTGAGGAATAAGAAAGAGAAATTTCAAGATTTCTGAAGTGGATATGAATTAGAGAAGGATATTTTCTATGACAGATTAGGGCTGGAATTTTCCTGGTGCCTGGATCACATTGGGTAGTTTATGTGTGAAGTGCCTTAAGCCCACAGCCAGGCAGATTGGAAGTAGATACTTTGTGGCAAAGTGCAAGTCTCTTAACATTCCCTTGGCTCTGATTATTTGTTTGGGGACATAGGGTGGATGGCTAGGAAAGAAGAGAATCTAAAATGCTCACACGTCCAAAAGACGCCTTCATGACACTGTTCCTCAGAAAAGATGATGTAAGCCCCAGCCACCTCCTGCCTGCCTCTTGGTGAAAGCTTTTTAATTAATCAGATCAAAATTTATGGGAACTAATCACCATTACTAGGTTTTCTTTCCTTTGATTCGAGAGGTTTTAAAGGAGTTTTTATTTATCACACTGATTGTCCTCCACAAGTGAAAACAGAGCTTTTCCAAGAGCTTTGCTTTTCAGTTCTCAAGCACCTCCTCATTCTAGGACTGAGATAAAAGAGGAAGATATCAGATAAGTTCACTCTTAGGGCATCTTATAAACTTAGTATTAAGAAGTTCCTTTCCATCTCAGACAGGAAAAAGCTAAAGGAGTTTATCACCACCAAACCAGTATTAAAAGAAATGTTAGAGGGACTTCTTAAGAAGAAAGATAAAAAAAAAATGATAAAAATATGAATAATAAAATGTCAATAGCTACATACCTATCAATAATCACTCTAAATGTAAATGGATTAAATGCTCCAATCAAAAGATATAGGGTGACAGAATGGAGAAGAAAACAAGACCCATACATACGCTGCCTGTTAGAGATCTACTTCAGATCTCTCAGAAATTCTTTATTTAGTAGTATTTTTAAATATAGAACTAAATTGCCGTTTAGAAACAAACAAAAAAAATTTACTCAACTTATCCTATATCTTATTGCAATAAGTAATGTCGGAGGAATTGAACTAAAGAAATGTGTATTTCATATTGTCAGCTCCTGAGAAGGAAGAAGCAGCATGTTCACTTAAGTATATGAAATTATTGGTTCTTTCCCACTAGGGAGATATTTGAATAGTTTTCAAGAAGAAAGATATGATAAACAAACTATGCAGTATGGGCATGATTCCAAGCAGACAGCACTAGAACATGAGTCCTAGGAAAGACTTTCATGAAGTTATTCAAATATTCCCTCGTCTCTGCTTCTTCATTAGTTTATTTTTCTCCCTCTTGCTGTGGTACCATGAGGATCAGATGAAGACCTGGAGATTGCAAGCACCGTGGATGAGGTGCCTGAAAACAGTTACTCTAGCTTTAGAATGATCATTCTTGCCGTGATGCCTTGAAAACTGGCCAGAAACTTTATGGAAATCAGGCCATATAGTAGCTTATGTGGGGAATCAGAAGAATACATCAACTCTATGTTTCTCCAACGACAAATAAGTAATTCCTTTTCTTTGGCAGTGAGACAGGAGGGAGGCAGATGTACCCCGTGCTCATAATGAGCCTTTCATGAAATCAGCCATGAGATTTTAACTCGGAGTTGGATTTCTACATTTGTGACAGTCATTTCATGCTCTTGATAGGGCCTCTCCTCACGTTATCTAGATACCTGATCTTGATCTGTTGGGACAGAGAAGGGGAGATGAGCGTCAAATAAGTTGAGTTCTTGTGTCTTCGGGGAGGATACCAGTTTTTCCCATAGGACAACTATTTCCAGAGTAGCAATCTCCAAACCATCAGTTGAATATACTTTTATGAGTATAGAACCCCAATATATTTGCTCATTTATTTTAACCATGCTACTGTATGTATGTGTGTGTGTATTAATAATTGCAAAAACATATGAAATAATTTAAAGGTAATAAAGATGAAAAGGCAATATTTTAAAATAATAACAGCTAACAGTTATATAGTGTTTATATAACTGTTATAAACATTGTTCTAAGTGTATTTCCCACAGTAACTCATTTAGCGTCTTGCTAAAAGCAAAGGCTTCATGTTCGCATTAGCTAATATCTCCAGGCACAATTCATCATTAACAATAGTAAATATAATTCCATATTTCAGCTGTCTCCTAGAGCATTTCAGATTATTATTACTAGTCAGATATGACTAGATTGGCATTACTTGGAGTTAAGTGCCAGCTGTGTCATGTTCTTATTTACTCATGTTTTCTATCAGCAGTTTCTTTGCAGGAATTTTTTAAAAACCTATTTTCCACTTTGTAAGGGATAATTAAGTTAAAAACTTGGTAATATAATGGATAAGGCCATGTAGCTGGGGGCAGCAACGGGTTGCAGCAACGGGTTGCAGTGTGCCAACGCTGATGGATGTGCGAGAGCACCGCGTTCCTGGAAGACGTCTGATAAACCTACCACACGAGGGCGCCAGTGTCAGCCTGTATGAGAAACACTAGCAAAGCTGAATTTCTTCTTCAGCTTTAGGTGAAAAAATGTGAAAGAATTTCTGATTTTCCTCCTACATGCTCACTGACTGTTGTTAATGTCCCTTCAGCTTTGTGTGCTCTATTGTTGAAAGCGCTCGCCCTGGGAGGGAGGAGCGATGAAAGGGGTTTGCAAACTGGGAGTTCTGGGCAGTGAGTAAGAGAATGCAAAGCCTTGGTTTCTTTAAACTGGTACAGATGTGTCAGGCCACATTTTTTTCTTTGTTTCCTGCCTTAACATCTCAGCACTTCTATCAGGCTCCCTAGGAAACATCTAGATTTTGTCTAGAATCTCCCCCTCTTTGACAACATGCTGTGAGAGGAGCTATCTCTTTGCCTCCCAGGTAGCTCACAAAAGCTATTTTGCCGGTGGGTTCTGCACAGTTGATGTGGCTCCTGTTTCAATAGGGCTAAAATTTAGGCTACCGATTTTTGACGTACTTGACTAGCTGTGTTATACTTATACCTGAAACAGAATGGACATGGGCTGCTTATATCAGAACTTGTTTTAGCTCCTCATTCAGTGGATAAATTTCTGTTTAGAGCAGTCTTTTGTTGAAATGC
The DNA here is from genome assembly GCF_000151845.1 of Pteropus vampyrus. Taxonomy (NCBI): domain Eukaryota; kingdom Metazoa; phylum Chordata; class Mammalia; order Chiroptera; family Pteropodidae; genus Pteropus; species Pteropus vampyrus. Next base: position 854,995 of record NW_011889326.1, on the reverse strand, counting down.
CCAAGGAGCTCTTCCCAATTAGAACTCATTAATTTAATCTCTGGTAGATGCTTATGAAAATTGGAAAAATAAAATAAGCAATATTATTAGAAAGCAGTTTCTAGAACTTTTGAGAAAGGTGAACATTGGGCCTGCTATAGAGAAATCTAAAAGAGAAACAACTTTAAACTCTCAATTTTGTTACCTTCTGGAATCTTCATCTGACTGTAGGTATATTCCTGAAAAGGTGTGGGAATGTGTGTGTGTGTGTGTATCTGTATGTGTGTGTTTATCGAATTACATATGACTATTTTTTGTAAATGAAATGATTTAGAATGCAAAACTACTTACAAAACTACTTCGAAATTATTCTTTTGTGAGGCATAAGTGATGGCTGCCAAATTTAATTATTAGGTAAATCAAGAAAGGGTTTGATTATGTTTTCAAGTAGAGTGCATTTGTAATTCATGTTTATCTGGAGCAAAAACAAAGTAAATGTTTGTTAAAATATAATAATTAGTAATTTTAAAATTCATTATGTCAAGAGCATGTTACTCTGAATTTGAAGGGTAAATTTGAAGGATTTGATTTTTCAGGTGTAAACATTTGCATCCTGGGCTGGTGTGACCAGCGACATTTTCTGATACTACCAGAGAGTAATGCAGGGCCACTGCGAGAAGTTTAGCAATCAGTTGATGGCTAAGGACATGTATGCAATTGCTAGTAAGTAACAAAGTAAATTAGTGCTGAGATGATAAAGGCTACAGAGTAACAGAAGCCAGGGAGATTAATTACATGAAG
>NW_011889326.1:848537-850425 GCF_000151845.1 Pteropus vampyrus | reverse complement strand
GGACCTCCATGTGACCTCTCAATCCATTCAAATTCTACTTTTTCCGACTTCAAGGCCCAACTTCTTCCCCCACATCTCCAGCCTACACCAATCTATACTTCTTACACACAGAATTTTAAGAGTAGGCAGGGGCATCGGAGTCTTTTCTAAGGGAGCCCCTCATTTTGTTAAAGAACTGAAGCCCAGAAAATGACTTACCCGAGATCATATTGTATTGGTAGTGATGGCAGCTACACATGAGGGCATGCTCCAGGTATATTTCTTAGCTAGTCACTTGGCATAAATGACCATTTAACCCTCCCAAATCCCCACTCCCCTGTAAGATAGCCATCACTTGCATTTTACTTATTAGGAAAGCATGGTACAGAGATGGTAAGCAACAGAAAGATCCAGTTCTAGAGCGACTCGGCCAGGGTCTAATGCCTGCACTGCTGCCCGACCTTGCTCCGCCTCCCACTCAGGGAACTGGCATTAAAGATGCCCTGAGAACCCAATCTTCGGATCTTCAAGTCATTGTTCTTTCCACCTAACTTTCTTCTGAGAGAGAGGGCCTATCGCCTCTGTTTCATAGTGCTTTTAGTTGTTCCCGAGTGTTTCCTACTGCCTGAATTAGGTTAAATGTCTTTTTAGGGTGGTATTTACCTCCTAACTAGCATCCTCATTTTCACTCTTCTCCCCTAATCTTCACAGCGTATGTAGTTTGAATGATCTTTTAGAAACATAATTTTGCCGTTCCCTCAAGATTCCCCATGTGCCCTGGTAGAACTGAGCGGTTTAGCTGCTGCCTCCCTCGCAGACGGATCTCACCCCCTGCTTGCCTGCCTCAGTCCCCTCACCAGCCACATGACCATGGCTCAGTCTCCTCTTACTCCTCAGGCGCCTTCCTACCACGGGGACGTTGCACCTGCTCTTGCTGCTGCCTGGTGTTTTTTCCGCTTCTCTCCTGATCCCGTGAACTTCCAAGCAGCCCTCAGCCTGGTCCTCATGTCCCCAGGAAGCCACCTCCGGTGTGCCCCTCTGCAGGCTGGCCTCACAGCACAGGACCTTTCCTTATAGCCCTCACCAAAATTATGATCTTAGGGTTATTTGTATGATTGTGTGATCAGTGGCTCTCTCCTCCCCTGGATTAAGTTGAGATCATGTCTGGTAATCTCTTGCATCCAGTCTTTTATCCCCAGTGCCCACTTTCATGCCTGGCACATAGAGAGTGGTCAGTAAATGTTTGGGACTTAAAAAAAAAAAACAAACCTATTTTATCCCTCAGCACCTAGCACAGAACTGAGTGAAAACAAAGTTTTAAAGGGCACAAGTATAGAATAGTAGTAGCACATGTCACCCTAACACAGTATCTTCCAACACCATTCTAAGACCAAAAATAGTGGTTACTAGGGGCTGGAATGAGGAGGGGGGGATAGAAGAGATGTTGTTTAAGGGTACAAACTTGTAACAAGTAATACATAAGTTCTAGAGCTATAATGCACAGTACATGAATATAGACAACAGTACTGTATTACAATAGAGTTGCTAAGAGATTAGATCTTAATTATTCTATCAAAAAAGAAATAATTATGTGACTTGATAGAGGTGCTAACTATTGCTATAATGGCAATCATATTACAATATATAAATGTATCAAATCAACATATTGTACACCATAAATTTACACAATATTGCACGCCAAATGTATTCCAATTGCAAAAATAAGATGGACCAGAAAGAACTTACGCGAGAGCATCAGTTAAAGAATGAATTTATTGTTGTACGATAGATAAGCCTCGCGGTCAGGAGTGGATGTTATATGTACCTTACCTATTTAATCTCAGTACTTAATATCTTCTCCAGATATATCATAATTAAGCTGTTCTTTTTCCATAGCTAAGATTTTAGG
>NW_011889326.1:835138-848487 GCF_000151845.1 Pteropus vampyrus | reverse complement strand
TGCTATATGTTTGATGTATTTATCATTTGAAAAAAATTATACGCTGCAATGAACATTTCTTTCTTTTGGTGTACAGTTTTAGAATTTTAACATATGCATAGATTCACGTAAGTACCACTACAGTCAGAATACAACAGTTCCATCACTACAATTACTCCCTCATGTTATCCTTTGCTAGTCATACCCTCCCACCATAACCCATGGTTATCTGTACTTTTAATACATATTCTCCACTCCTGTGGCACCATGCACAATCACAGTTAGTGTTCACATTCTAGATAGTTAGCTTCAAGAGCTTGGGAACCATTGTGATGAACTGTAAGTGCCATAGTTTGGTGTGGGTGGAATTTGGAGTATAAGAGAGTGTGGAGAGAGAATCAGAGACTAGATCAGATCACAAACTGGGGGCTCGTAGAGTAGAGCCAGCCCCAGAGAGCAGATTGTTAGGTTGGAAAAAAGAAATATCAGATTTTGTGTTTTCAAAAAAATTACTCAGGTTGCAACTCTGGTTGCAGAGTGGAAAAGTGTACATTAGGGTGAGCTTTCCCTCCAGGAGCCAGTGGAGTGTGAGGTGGGAGTATTCGGCTTAATGTAGGGGTCGATGGCTTAGAGCTTAGACTCGGGCCCCAGCCACATCACTTAGACATGGTGACCTCGAGCAGTTACACTCTCTGCCCCTCATTGTCCTCCTCTGTAAAATGGAATAATGTCATAGGGTGGTTATTCATAGGCTTGGTGTAAAGATTATTGAGCTAATAATATGTGTGAAGCATTTAGAATATTACCTGCTATGTGAGGGTTGTTAAATGATGGGAAGGGTGCTCTAGACCTGTCACTGGATACTTCTGTGATTCTCTGGTCTCTTAGACCTTAATAGGTGACCTGGAATTGAAGCATGTGGTGAGGACCCACTTTGTGGTATCTTTTCCCTAAGTAGTAAGTCACTCACTTTAAGTTCCCTGCCATGGGCTTGGTTTTACCTAAATCAAGGGCTTTCAAAATAATTTTTTTTAAACAGTTGAATTCTTTTGCCCAAGTTCTTTGACAAAACCCTTACGTTAATAACTGATAAAACTGCTCTGATTGAAATAATTGTCAAAAGGGCTCGGCACTTAAGCACCCCCTTAACTTTTTCTTTCCTAATCTACCACTTCAGAACCAGGGAACACAATTTGGACACCATCGGTCTGGTCATTTCAGAGAAATGTGATGACTTGTCCAAGGTCATGCAGTGAACCGATGGCTAGGACATGGGTCTCCTGACTGCTTAGCAACCCCCTTTCTATGAGAGAAGGGGGCCTTAGCTTTGGCTGCTCATATAGAATCCCAAAGTGGGGGGAGGGGGCTTAAAAAAGGATCAGAGCTGGGGCCGCGCCACCAGAGATACCGACTTAACGGTTTGGGCTTGGCCTCTATATCAGCCGGTGCTAGATGATTCAGTAAGAAACAAACTTCTTTGTGGAAAAATTACGTCTTACGAGTTTTAGCTGTGAAAGTTATTAATCATATTTTAAAACTTAGCTGTACAAGAATGTGTAGCACTGCCGTCAGAGGGGTTCTCAGAAGAGGGGTGCTGAATCAGCCCTCTGGGCCCCTCAGAAGTCCCCCAACCACGTTCCCTCTTGAGTGCTTAGAAATTCCTCAGATATACCGTCAGCTGGTTGTTGTTGTACCTGCAGAATGCTTTGCCTTGGTGAAGGAAATGGTTGGACTACTTGTCAGAAAAATTTTCAGAGTTGCTTTTTAAAAATGTGGTAGCATTCCCTTGCACTGTAGCTCTTTTTTTTTTTTTTTCCATGGGGTTTCATCTCGTTCGGTTCAAATCATGGCTCTAGAAACATGACGACGTTTGCTGTCGCAGAATCTGTGCCTGGGCACTGAAACAGCTGCTCCTCTGCCATCCCTCTCCCATCCTTGCAGCCCTCAGAGACATTTGCTGGGTTTAAATTCAAACCGGGTGCAGAAGGACTGTGTGTGAGGGTTTCACTCGGGCAGCCTTGGGCCCCTTGGAGAATTTAATGTCGTGAGCAAGAATTCCCTTCCTTTGGCCACTTTTCCCTAGCTGCGAGATGGAATAGGGCAATATGTACTTTACTAATGCAGCAGATAACTACCATCATTGCAAGTAGTGACGAGCGTAGTAAATCAAGATGTGTGGAATGACAAGACCTTATTTCTGTTGGCGTCCAAGTCACAGATTCTGCTAATCCCATTGGGCTTTGTTGCCTACAATCGTAGTAAGAGGAAATGCTAAATTTCAGAGGTTTGTGAAAATCAATACAGGTTCATGGAATCCCCAAATTCTGTCCAAGGATGCCTTACATGAAGAACTTTTTCCTAAGGGTTCAGTTTTATTCTACCTACTTGTACCTACTTCTAATTCTTTTCTGTGCTTGTGCCTTACTTACCTTGCACTGCTCCTTCCTGCCACACATTCTAGAAGTCCCAGGATACTATTATAAACCCTTTCTTCTGCATGTTCCCAGCTCTTGTTACAGAATCTAAAAACAGTGGCCTATCACAGTGTCGTGAACCCCATATGACACGACACCAGGAGGTAGGCTGTTAAGGGCCTGTGTACTCGCCGAAGCCAGCCATCAAGGGCCCAGGCTCCTTCTGACTTCCTGTCCCACCAAACTGAGCTGCAGTTTCACCCTTTTTTACAAGAGGGTTACTCTACCTCCAGGTATTGCTTCTGTGATCAGGCAGGGAGAAGGATGAAGTTCAAAAGTCTGGGCTAGTTGAGCTGTTCTTTTTACTAGAAAAACATTAGCTTTTCTGGAAGTTTCACCCAGGAGACTTCCATGTGCAGCTCAGTGGCCAGTACAGCATCATCTGACCACACACAGCTGCAAGGGAGTCTAGGAAGGTGTGTATTTTAGCGGATACATTGCTGCGCCCAACAGAATCAATGGTGAGGAGGAAGGGAGAACACATACCCAGTAAGCATCTATCTGAGTTGGCCACATCTCCTAAGCCTGGTACTTTCCTCTTCCGGACCTCCATGTGACCTCTCAATCCATTCAAATTCTACTTTTTCCGACTTCAAGGCCCAACTTCTTCCCCCACATCTCCAGCCTACACCAATCTATACTTCTTACACACAGAATTTTAAGAGTAGGCAGGGGCATCGGAGTCTTTTCTAAGGGAGCCCCTCATTTTGTTAAAGAACTGAAGCCCAGAAAATGACTTACCCGAGATCATATTGTATTGGTAGTGATGGCAGCTACACATGAGGGCATGCTCCAGGTATATTTCTTAGCTAGTCACTTGGCATAAATGACCATTTAACCCTCCCAAATCCCCACTCCCCTGTAAGATAGCCATCACTTGCATTTTACTTATTAGGAAAGCATGGTACAGAGATGGTAAGTAACAGAAAGATCCAGTTCTAGAGCGACTCGGCCAGGGTCTAATGCCTGCACTGCTGCCCGACCTTGCTCCGCCTCCCACTCAGGGAACTGGCATTAAAGATGCCCTGAGAACCCAATCTTCGGATCTTCAAGTCATTGTTCTTTCCACCTAACTTTCTTCTGAGAGAGAGGGCCTATCGCCTCTGTTTCATAGTGCTTTTAGTTGTTCCCGAGTGTTTCCTATTGCCTGAATTAGGTTAAATGTCTTTTTAGGGTGGTATTTACCTCCTAACTAGCATCCTCACTTTCACTCTTCTCCCCTAATCTTCACAGCGTATGTAGTTTGAATGATCTTTTAGAAACATAATTTTGCCGTTCCCTCAAGATTCCCCATGTGCCCTGGTAGAACTGAGCGGTTTAGCTGCTGCCTCCCTCGCAGACGGATCTCACCCCCTGCTTGCCTGCCTCAGTCCCCTCACCAGCCACATGACCATGGCTCAGTCTCCTCTTACTCCTCAGGCGCCTTCCTACCACGGGGACGTTGCACCTGCTCTTGCTGCTGCCTGGTGTTTTTTCCGCTTCTCTCCTGATCCCGTGAACTTCCAAGCAGCCCTCAGCCTGGTCCTCATGTCCCCAGGAAGCCACCTCCGGTGTGCCCCTCTGCAGGCTGGCCTCACAGCACAGGACCTTTCCTTATAGCCCTCACCAAAATTATGATCTTAGGGTTATTTGTATGATTGTGTGATCAGTGGCTCTCTCCTCCCCTGGATTAAGTTGAGATCATGTCTGGTAATCTCTTGCATCCAGTCTTTTATCCCCAGTGCCCACTTTCATGCCTGGCACATAGAGAGTGGTCAGTAAATGTTTGGGACTTAAAAAAAAAAAACAAACCTATTTTATCCCTCAGCACCTAGCACAGAACTGAGTGAAAACAAAGTTTTAAAGGGCACAAGTATAGAATAGTAGTAGCACATGTCACCCTAACACAGTATCTTCCAACACCATTCTAAGACCAAAAATAGTGGTTACTAGGGGCTGGAATGAGGAGGGGGGGATAGAAGAGATGTTGTTTAAGGGTACAAACTTGTAACAAGTAATACATAAGTTCTAGAGCTATAATGCACAGTACATGAATATAGACAACAGTACTGTATTACAATAGAGTTGCTAAGAGATTAGATCTTAATTATTCTATCAAAAAAGAAATAATTATGTGACTTGATAGAGGTGCTAACTATTGCTATAATGGCAATCATATTACAATATATAAATGTATCAAATCAACATATTGTACACCATAAATTTACACAATATTGCACGCCAAATGTATTCCAATTGCAAAAATAAGATGGACCAGAAAGAACTTACGCGAGAGCATCAGTTAAAGAATGAATTTATTGTTGTACGATAGATAAGCCTCGCGGTCAGGAGTGGATGTTATATGTACCTTACCTATTTAATCTCAGTACTTAATATCTTCTCCAGATATATCATAATTAAGCTGTTCTTTTTCCATAGCTAAGATTTTAGGTATGTGTGATTCAAACATGGTTTTTAAAACCGTTCATCTCGAAATCTAGAATTCAACTGGCAGGTACGAAATCCATGGACGATGAGGGAACATGGGCACACGTGGCTGCGGGTATAGCTTTAGGGTCAGAAGAGGAAACAGAGTTGCTGAATGACAGCTGGGAAACTGTGGGAGGTAGGAAACAGGCAAAGGAGCTTTGAATTGGCTGCATCTTAGGAAGCCTGGACTACACTGGCTATCTAAGGGAAAAACATGTTCTAAAAATTCAAGATGTAAAAGAAAATGGGGGCAATTATCTGAGAATATAAGGGCCCTAAAGGGGAAAACTTGGTCCGTTTATTTCCACCTTGAAGAACCTGCAAAAAGGCCTAATTTTCTCCAAAGACACCAGGCCAGATCTGCTCTGAGACTGAAGAGATAGGAGGTGACGAGCTGGGAGGTTAAAGCTGGACTTCTAAACACTCATCCATTTGTATGGAGTTTGACTTCAGACATCTACACATCAAATTAAAGTAGATCTTGCCCCCAGGTAGTAGCTGAGCGTGTGGTAATTTGGGCCCCCTCCTCCCCCAGGTGGAGAGGCAGGGACCAGTTTCATCTCTTGGGTGCTGGTAGCAGCTGTGACAAATCCGGGGACCCTTCCCTGGATGTCTTTGCCCACTGTCTGCAGACCAATGACAGGCAGCCAGGTAGATGCACTGGGGTCCCTAGGCCTCACCATGTCAGTGTCACCCCCTTGGGCAGTAGCCACTGTGGTTCTCACTCCTCCCTGTCACCCTCTCCCACCAGGAATCAGAAGGTGTTTCCTGCCACTACTGGTCGCTGTTTGACGGTCACGCGGGGTCCGGGGCCGCGGTGGTGGCTTCCCGCCTACTGCAGCACCACATCACGGAGCAGCTGCAGGACATCGTGGACATTCTGAAGAACTCAGCCGTCCTCCCGCCCACCTGCCTGGGCGAGGAGCCCGAGAACACGCCCGCCAACAGCCGGACTCTGACCCGAGCGGCCTCGCTCCGCGGAGGGGTGGGGGCCCCCGGCTCCCCGAGCACCCCACCCACGCGCTTCTTCACGGAGAAGAAGATTCCCCACGAATGTCTGGTCATCGGGGCTCTTGAGAGTGCGTTCAAGGAGATGGTAGGTATGGGTAAAGAGTCCGGGGCAAGAGGGGCAGGGAGACCACTTAAGCCAAATCTTTGCTTCTTGAGGGTTCTCTCCGAAAGGGCCTATCTCTGATCTGTCCATTTATTGCGTGGTTCCACTGGGACATCTCTGTTTTATAATAGGGTTTCTATTCTCGGTAGAAGGTGGCAGCAAGATAGAGTTCCTGGCATTGAATGCAGGCCAAAATTAAAAAGATGAAAGGGATGGTGCATGAGGTAATAGGCTTATTAAATAAATGTATGCATTATTGCTTCTCGTTCTGCAGACTCATGTTGATGCCAGCTGGTACAATTCCACTTAATTGAAATAGGCCTGGTTGCCATCTGTTTTATACATGTGTATGAATTCCAGGTGTTTCGGGAAACAGCTTTTACTAAAGTGCTCAGAATTGCCCCCTTTTTTACAAATCTGGTCTGAGAACAGCCTTTTACCATGATTGGCAATGTGGTTCTCACTGCTTTAAAAAAAAGTACAGGCCAATACCCAAGAATCGTTTGTTTTACTTGGGAACGTAGATTTGTTTGTACATTGAAATTCGAATGTGTCTAATCAAGGAATTCAGCCTCCTTTGCTATCAGTCTCACTCCGGAGAACACACTCAGGGAGAGTGCAGCTGCTCTCAGTGACCCTTGCTGTCCCTCTGCCTGGTGAGAAAGCAAATAGAAGGCCAGCCCCTGCTCTGTTCCACACCACCCTCTTCCTTCTCTGAGCACTTTCTACTGAGGCAATATTTAAGTTCCAAAGATTTTCTCTCCTGAGCAAGCAGCAACCTGCATGCAGATAAAGAGTAAGAGATATATAAAGATATTATAAGGACTTGAGTAAGGTGAGTGGGCAGTAATGTCCTTAAAACCTGGAGGTCCATAAGGGATGACAAGCTTCTAAGTGAAGCAAGAGCAGCTAGAAGCATCTCCTCAGAATTGAGTGTACACAATGCACATCCCGGGGTCTCCTGACGTCAGGTCGTGTGCTAATGAGAGAAGAAAAGTAATATTACACAGTTAATATGTTCACACCTCAAACTTATACCGTTTCCTCACTTGAACTCTTCTTTGGTCCCAGTATCTCTCTCCTTGTCACAGAGATAATATTTACCCTTTGAATAGCAGGTGGTTTAAAATGCACCTGTATTGGGAGTATCTAGTAGCCTTCAGTCCCAAGAAAAATACCAGGAGGTTGGAAAAGATTATTTAGAAAACAAGAAATCAAGCTAATAAAATTGACTCCTACTCAAGCTTGGTATCATATCAAATCTAAGTCTCCAGCTATCATAGAAACTCTGATGTAAATAAGTGTTTCTGGACACCAGTGTTCAGAATGCTAAATATTTAATTGAGGTAAAAATATGACAATGGGCTTATCCCCCTAATGGGAGAAAAGTGAAAAACAAAAAGGAACTTTGGGGTCTTCCTTTTCTTCAGTAATTGCTAGTATGGGACATCTTTTACTTGGTACCTCTGTATTCTCAATTTTATCTACTAGAGGCCAATGTCACGTTGAGTCAGGCCTCCTCAAGGGTTCTCAGGCTGTTCCTGCCCATTAATGGCTCAGGGTTACTGGCAACAACTATATTTGAAATAAGAGGTTCATTCGGAAAAATGGGAAGGAGCTTCATTCTTGTCTTTAATATTTTTTTGGCTTTTAACCAGCTAGTTCATTACTTGAATTTTTTCTTGGAAATTTAGTTGCCAGTGAAAAGTTCTTTTCACTTTCCTGTGTGATTGACTTAATCAATAACTATTTGTTGAGAACTAACTGTATGTCAGGACTAATTGGAAAAAGGACATTGACCGAATTAGGCAAAGCTGGTATTAAACAAGTAAGATATACGTGGGAAGGACCTTCAGAGGTGAAACGCAGGGTGAAGTAGGAGTCTCGTAAAGAGGCAGAGCAGACGTTTCCCTGGAGAAGAGGTGCTCGGTGCAAGGGGTGGGTGGGTAGGAGCGAAGCAGACAGAACTTGAGAGGCTGGGAGTGTGTTCTGGGCAGAGGAAACTGTTAGCGGGAAGAAACACATCAAAGAGAGAACCCAGATGGGCCACAGGCAGCAAGCCGATGTTTACCATGGTTAGGAGATGATTTCAAAGGTAGGAATGATGTGAGGTGAACTGGAGGGGCAGTCTGGAACCCACCTGTGGAGAACCTGGTGTGCCATGTCATGAATTTTTGGCTTTAAGCCTGTCTCTTTAATCCATTCCACCCCACGGTTTCCTCTTCACTCTTCTAGGCCCTCATGTGCCAGAGGCCCACCTGGACTTCGTACCACGTGTTTGGCCTTACGTGAGATACTCATCTGAATTCTTTGGTTCTCATGGTGCTTGGTGGGGTGGCCCTACCTCCCGCCCTGCTGGTGACTGAGCCAGCTATGCCTGTTGGCCCAGAATGATTATTAATACTGTCTCTTTTTACTCTCAAAAGTGTCCCTGTTTGAATGATGCCTTTATGTTTACCCTAATTACAAATAGATACTCATGTTTTCTCTTTGCTTCATCAGGGAATTCAGGAATAAACCTACTCCAGTATCATAGAAACACGTGCCCGACTTAACCATTGAATTGCTTGGGGTGAGCTTCAGAAGCAACAACTCAGAAATTATACAGCATGCTCTCAATGTTCTGGAAGCCCATTGCTTGCTCATATAAATGCTTTTTCTTTCCTGCCCCTTTCAATATTAGGTTTTCTAGAGCCATTGTTTCAAGGTAAACTTTGATTTTTTGAAATGCCCGACATGCAGCTGATGTCCTTATCTTGTCGGCCTGATATTGGTGGCTCTCTCTCAGGCCTTTCAGAGAGGATCAGATTTGGAATTTCCCTGCCATTCTTAGTTTTTTTCCGTTACAAAGCCTGCCACTTTCTAGCTTTCCTGTTCCTAGGTGTTCTTTAGGCCTTACAGGTTTTGTGCCATTCTGATCCTCTACACAAGAAAACTCAGTATTAAATAAGATTCAGTCATTTCAGCTTTGTGGCTCTCTTGCTTTCTCCCTCACTTTTGATCCCTAGAAATTTCCCAAGCCCTGCCCCTAAGCCTCAGATTTGTCTCACAGATGATATCTCTGCAGCTACCCTTCCTGAGATTCAGAAAGTAGCTTAATAATATCTTCAAGGCCAAGTTTGCCCTTCATATGGGGTTTGCTTTATTTATGGCATTTCGGCAACATAGAATCGGAGGTCTCTGGTCTCTCTCTCTCTGTCTCTTTCTGCGATGCCCTTCTCAGTCACTACTATATATGGAGCTAATATTTTATAACCAGAATTCGTCTAGATACCATAAGGATCTAGCAGTAAAAGATTACATTTTATATCTTGGAGCATTTGTAGTCACACACTATATGAATATAGAAATACACAATATCTCATTTATTTAATGATGTCCCAAGTAACATTAAGATGAGTGATAGAATGTTGATATCTATCTGAAAAGATATCTATAGAATGTTGATATCTATCTAAATGATTCAGAAACACAAGCCAGAATAAATAGTATTTATTTCCAGGAAAAAAGTAGGTACTAGTTAAAAATATAGACAAATAGAAGTGAAAAAAAAATCTTTGAACAAGGGAAGATGATAACAGTTTCATCAAATGCTGTAGGCTTCTTTGAGGGCACTGCTTTTCCTTTCCTCTTGGGTCCTCAGGTTGCCCGGCACAGTATGTGGCTTGTGATAAAGGTCACCTCTGACCGCTGACCTCTAATACTCACCGTGCATGCTTATCAGAGGCAGGTTTGCCCTATGGCCCCTTATTGTACCTCGTCTTAGATCTTCCTTCATAGTGAGAAAGCTGCATAGCCAATTCCTCCTGTGTCCACTGTGGCAAATGAACCGTGGCTTCCTGGAGGACCAGAATTTCAGAACTTTCCGACTTTCTTCAGTTGTGCTTCCCAGCAGAGCTTTGTAACAATGCCAAATTTAGCAGCTAAGTTTTGTCACCTGTGGTGTTTAGGTTGCTGCTTGGCCCAAGACGATAGATGTGAATAAGATAAATGACTTCTAAGTCCTGATGTCAGTCTCCTCCCTGCTTCCTGGCGCTACAAAAACAGGGTTTGATAGTCAGCATTTGAAAGAAGTCACTTCCATTGCTGGTATAGTTGCAAGCGACCTTTGCCCTCCCAGCAACCAGAACCAAGTGCCACCTACAGGATTTGAGGTCTGGGCACAGGCGGGAGGATCTCAAAATTCTGTCTTATTTCCTTTTCAGTGTGGGTATAGATTCCTCACCACAGTGAAGAATGTACTAGAAATTTGGCTGTATTGAAAGAGAAAAATGGCAATATTTTAACTTGTAAAACTACCATACAGCTTGTTATTACTGAGTAAATGGCTCAGAAATACTTTTGTTGGTAAAAACCATATGGTAATACTACGTTGAAAAAGAGGAGGATAAATGCAAATCTTATTTATAGTTTAGAAATCAAAGTGTTTTCAAAAATCAACATATTATGTTAAATTGTGGACCTGTGTGTCTGTCTGTGTTTAGGCCAGAGTTTTGGGGGTTTTTTGTCTTTGTTTCTGGTATATCAGGAAGTTCCTCCAAGGAATGAGCATGTGATTCCACTGACAGCCAGAAGGTGGCAATATTAGGCAGTACTGGACTGTTTTTTTTTTTTCCTTCTCCATTGCCTGGCTGAGAGATTGGCTTGTTCTCAGAATAAACCGAAATCAGACCCAGATACTAAAACCATGCAGAATCTTATTATTTGTGACTGACACAATTAGCAATGTGTTCAGAACCATGTTTCAACCCAGCTAGGGGGAGCTGCCAAGTCCTATTGAAACTACCCAACACTCACTCCCTTCTGTTGCCTGATATTGCTTTCCTTCTGCAACTTGAAATTGGTAAGGGAACAAAGAATGATCCTGGGGTTGCATCATCTCTGGGACTTTCAAACCAAATTACAACCATCCCGAGCAGTATATTTTCTGTCTTGCAGTTCTTTCCTGCTAAATTAGTCTTACTTGACACACATCTCTTTTTTCCCCACTCTTCTTTGCAACAGTAAGGAGAAAAGAAAACCCCAGGTCTTAAAAATTGCATCCATTCTTTGATTTAGAGATAAACCTAGCCTTAATGTAATATTTAGACAGACAGAACACAGGATAAATCAGTCCTGCTAAGTAGAAAGTAGCCTTGAGAGGTCTGGAGGACTCCTGCTTTGAGCAGATAAATCAATTATCTTGTTAATTGAATCTTATGAGTCATTTAAGTTGATCCTTGTAGACCATACTTGAAAAGGAATGATAGTATGTGCATGGTTTTTGCTCGTTTTTCTAGACTTATGTTCTGAGGTTCACTGATTTCCTCATTTTAGATAAAATAGTTCAGCGAAATAGTTTAAGCTAAAATGAGGAAGTATTCCAATTGGTTTTTGTTTAGCACAAAGCAGTAGGCAGTTTTTCACATGATTTCACAGATTTTTTGAAAAAAAACACTCAAACTCGAGGGTTTTAAAAAAAATAATAATTATACACCTTTTCGTATTTTTTACCTCGAGTGTGAGAAGCTTAAACTAGTTGGAAAAGTTGAGAGCTTAAAGAAGATAAATAGTTAATTCAATGGTAAATATATCTTTATTGACTTCATTTATCATGTTTGATCTGGTAGTAAAAGAACCATCCAGATGGTCCTTTAATGTTCCTTTCAGTACTAGGATTTTGTGAAACATCTTTTAAAGAGGAGTAGGTGGTGTAGGAAAAAATAAATTTGCTATTTTGGCTTCTAGGGAGGGGAAGGAGGAGAGATTATTTTTAGAATGTGTTCTAGTTACACCCAGTTTTAGAAGAAATAGAAAAGTGTATTTTAATGTCAGTGAATCCTTCAGGGTGATGAAGTCTGTAGAAACACATCTTTCAAATCCCTGTCACTGCGATTCCAGAGAGCACACATGTAGTTAAAGAGTGTGTGTGTGTATGTGTGTGTGTACGTATACGTATGTACATGTGTACACATGCCCACACACACACACATGTATATTACCACACGAATAGGGGTATTGGTGAAAGCATAAACATATTAGCAAAGTTTCTTGGATAAAATGTATCTAGACTTTAGTCCACTATTTATGTAAAAGTGCTGCCAAATTTAGCATTCCTTATGCTGGGGGAGCTAGTAAGGGAAAGTAGTTGAAACACAGGAAAAGATGAAAGAAATGATGAAATCAAATAGGAAAAAATATTGAATCACTATTAATGTAATAGTGAGGGATTGACTGGGTACGCTAATGGAATTTTTCCCAAAATATTAAAGGCAAATATGAACTCTGCCCTAGCAGAAAATCTTAGTGTTGAACACTCAGTCTTGATTTTTTTTTTTCAGGATTCAATAATTTTATAATCAGATTTTCTTTTGTTATAAACCATGATGATGCAGAATAAAGTTGTTTGTCTGAGCCCCAGACTAATTCTTTGCCTTGACGGCCCTTTCACATGGACTCTGTACCATAGCATTCCCCTGCTTTTGGATCAAACTAGTGATTTAAGTCTGTCAAGAATCATTCATACTCTAGTCAGCATACAGCATGCAAGCAGTTGTCTGTGCAGGGATTTTTAATAAAAATTGTCTTTCACTCAGACTTTAAGTATTCAAACAAATATTGATTCTGGATATGAAAGGATAGTTTTTGTAGCTAGAGCAGTTCCTTCCAGTATATTAAAAACGATAATATTGGAAGTGGACTTTACCAATTTATATGTTAATTTGGCTAAATGTGTATCATAATAGCAACTTTATATTATATAAATGCAAGAAAAAAATGAATTAAGTCCACCCACAAACTCTTTTGTGAATAGAATTGTAGGTTCTGTTTTATGCATTGTTTGGGGGTTAAACAGAGAAAACTTCTGACAGCTTGATGCTTTCTTTCTCCTCTCTTTCACTTTGCGACAGTCCTTCCCAGCTGACATCCAGGCCCCTCCTTCCCTTTATATCCTCCAGCCTCCTGCCATCCGTGTGTAGGTTCTGAGAACCGTTCGTTCATTCTTGTCATGTGACTGCATTTTACTCGAAGCATGGGTTCCTGCTGACTTATCATCTTAGTGTACATTTATTTACATCGTGAGCTTTTCATTCGTGAATCATGGAAGTTACCCCCACTTCTCTGCATCGGAACAGTGAGGTTAATAATTTGGTTGTGAGGACAAGATGAGATTCTGTAAGTGCTTAGCGTCATGCCTGCCATCGAGACGTACTTGGTGAAAGTTGGCCGTTGCTGTGCGCAGGTGTCACTGTTGTGAATTAGTGGGAAGAGGAAGTCAGACCAGAGTTCAGGAGCTTATGTCTTTGATCAGTAAGATGGGTTGACTCCTGCCT
>NW_011889326.1:818185-833893 GCF_000151845.1 Pteropus vampyrus | reverse complement strand
GCAGGTGTCACTGTTGTGAATTAGTGGGAAGAGGAAGTCAGACCAGAGTTCAGGAGCTTATGTCTTTGATCAGTAAGATGGGTTGACTCCTGCCTGCATTGAATAGAGGACACTGTACTTCAAGTCACCTCTCATCTAGTTGTAAAAGAAACTATTTACTGGAGACTTTGGGACTAAAAAACATTGATCAGGTGCAAGCAGTTGGCATTATCAGCCTCTCTGTTGTATTTTCCACATGGCAGCTCAGGCAGTCCATACAAAGACTACATTTTCCATAAGCTATGATATTTTTTGCATAGTTGGTTTTATTCTTCTTATTTTTGCCTGATTATATGTTCGCCATCCCTTGTTTCCTGTCTCTTGTCCGCAGAATGTCTAGCAGGTGACAGATTTATAACAGTGTCTTCTCCAGAAATGCTCATTAGACGGTAGAAAAGCAAGTACAGAAGATTCTCTTGTCCTTTCTCTGAAGCGCACTCACACCCTAGGGCAGTGTCAAGGGAGCGAGGCTAAGAAAGGCTTCGATATGAGTTCCTGTACAATCCAGCACTAACTCTGTTTTCTTCCCCAGGACCTGCAGATAGAGCGAGAGAGGAGTTCATACAACATATCTGGTGGCTGCACAGCCCTCATTGTGATTTGCCTTTTGGGGAAGCTGTATGTGGCAAATGCTGGGGATAGCAGGTAAGCGAACTGGCCTCCTGGTTCTTACTAATTCTCATGCCTTCTGATAATTTTTATCTTTTTTAAAAAAAATAAATGCTTAGAAATAAAATAATTCTGCTTGGGATTAGATATTGAGAAAGATGAGTCTTCTACATCTGAATAAAAAAGCATTTAAAAAGAATTGTCAGGCTGGTATGAAAAGTTAAAAGCAGTCTTCTTGTCCACAGTAGCCGTTTGCATATATACCTGTGATTAGTCTAAACCAGTAGTATCCGGTTGTTCTTTGACTTCAGAACCTGATTTTTAATGAAAGCTTAGCAGAGGCATCACATCTGAGAATGACAGGGAGGGAGGAAAGGAATGAAATGGGTGTTTGAAGGAGACTCAGGAGGACACGCCAGCTGGTTCCACTTCTGCTCAGTGACTTTGCATTGTCCCCTCCCAGAGTTTCTCCTTTTGTGCGCATGCCCTTAGAGACTGCCTTCTCCTCTCTTCCGAGTTCAACTGAAAGGAATTTGACCAAGAGATTCTGGTTTATCCTTACTCTATCCAGCATTACCAGGAATAAGATAAATGTGTGTTTTAATTTTATTTTAAATAACTGCAGCGTCCTCACTTTAGGTGTGGGGAATTTTTAAAATGTAGACTTTGTGAAAATATGTATTATGTTCTAATACATACATAAAATATTATAATCTAATATGTATTGCACACTTCTCTGCCCCTTATTAACAAAAGATGTTGGCTTTATAGCAGGACTTTTTGCTAAAGACTGACTCTTCTGAAAGCAATCAGAGTGTACTGGACTCTAACCACGATGTTCTCAGAGGATGAGTGAATTCCTCTACAGGCTGCGGTCTGGTCTTCGGATGTTCTCATTCCTCTGTCTCCTTCCTCTTTCTCTGGCCTTCCTCCCCTCCCCCTGCCGCTCCCCTTCCCTGCCTCCTTCAGGTTGCAGCTGGTGCCTCTGTGGCCTGGAAGACCAACTTCCTCAGGCAATCAAGGAATTCACCTTAGTTTTTTACAGTCGTATGTTGCTTAACAACAGGGATACATTCTGAGAAAGAAATGCGTCATTAAGTGATTTCATTGTGTGAACATCATAGACTATACTCACACATACTTAAGTGGTATAGCCGACTACACACCGAAGCTATACGGTATAATCTCATTGTTATAACCACTGTTGTGTAGGTGGTCTGTTGTTGACTGAAACGTGGTAATGCTGCCGCGACTATACTTTCATTTACAAAGGAGGAGAGCCCAAGGGAGTCTCCACTCCCATTAGTTTAGCATCCTTTCCCAGTCTTGCCACTAAAGATCTTGGAGACTAAAGGAGAGAAAACTACCAAAGCAGCAATATTTGGGGTTTGAAGTTTGATGTTTTTGAAGGTCTGTTTATTTTTAGAGTGTGGATTTCCATTCTACTCTATAGGACATCTCAGTTTCAATATAAAATTTTGCCAAGTAAATGGAAATGTGTATAAGATGCCACATTTACCCCACGGCTTCTATTCCCTAGTGTTGTATCAGGGTCCTGCCTGGCAAGAGTCAGACTCCAATCGGATGCGTCAGCTGAAAGAGAAGTGACAGGGAATCGGCTTGGAGCGGTGGGGCCATGAAGGCGTTTACCACTTCAGGCCTGCAGGGACCAGGGAGCAAATGCTACAGCAGAGCCAGGAGAGCGGGGCCACCGGCGAGGGTCTCTGGGCAGGAACTACAGGAGAGAATAGGAAGAAATACTCTGACTTCTCTCTCTCCTCATTCCCCTGTCTCTCGCCAAGGCTTCCCATTGAACAAGCCCAGCTGGAAGCCGGGTGACATGTAGCCCAGGTAATACAGGTCACAAAGGTCAGCCAGCCAGGGCACAGACACTGGCCAAGACCTCTTCTCTGGGGCGGGGGCAAGCAGAGAATAACCAGCACATACGCTACTCCTTTCTTTCACTGTCTCCAGGGTTTGAGCATCTAAAAATAGAAATCCTCAGTCTTCAGGGGCCTTTAAGACACAGACTGAGGAGCTGGCCTCTGGGCCTCTTGTTCTGTTCTGGATCTTGAGCTCATTGGGAGACAGATGAGTAGATAAGAAGATGATTCCTTTCTGTTCTGAGTAAGAACAGAAATCGGTGATTCAGCTGCTGTGCTCATCTCATGTTCGCCTTTTGTCTTTGTTTCTAGTTCCACGTCCTCTGAAATGAGTTTGCTTTCTTAGCCCTTCCAGGGACCGTGGCAGTGACCGAGCTCCTTGCTCCCTAGGGACAGGCCCACCCTTCATCACAGGGAAGTGCCTCTCACCAGCTAACCCCAGACTCAGAAGATTACCAAGCTTCTGTGCCCGGAATATCTTTTATGTTGGGTATTTCTTTTCATAGAAGCAACTCCTCCTCAACGTCTTTTTGTTTTGTTTTGTTTTGTTTTGTTTTGTTTTGTTTTGTTTTTCCATTTTGGAACATCTTTCAAAGCTCTAAGCAGCTTACCAGAGCCACGCACCCAGCCAGGCCTTCTGATCCTGCTTCCTGGAAGCGTCAGCCCCCTGTCCAGCATCTGCCAGTCCCATCATCTGTCAATATTCATCTTCTGGGCTCTTGCCCCTCCTTTTTAAGTGCCAATTTCTAGACCAGATCTTGATTTCCTCATTTACAAAAATAATGGTAGACATTGGACTAAATCTCTAAAATGGCTGGCATTCTAACAATTATCCTCTGAGGAGAGACATTTTTAGAAAGTAAAGTAGTGCTATAAAGCTTGATCTTTTTGTTATTTTATCTTTCTTAGAGTCAGTTTTTGAAATTTTAGTATAACTGAGGTTCCCATCTTCCTCAGTGTCCATAAAAGTATGATGTTTTACATGTTATTCTCAATAATTTGAAAAGCCCAACAAGCATTTTTATCCTTATTAAAACTGTAAAGCACCAAAAAAATATTATCCAATGATAAAATAATGTCTCTAAAACCTAATAGGCTTAATTACATTTATAGTGTTCTGGCCCCAGTATTCAGATACGAATTTGGGGTTTTATGGCTGATTTGGTCGGGTTTGCCGTTCACATACGGCTTTGTGCCATCTAGAAACCTAAGAGCAATCTGGGTTGGTGTTTGTATGCAAAGGATAACTTAGAGGACACTTACTCATTTGGATGCTGTTTTCAGCTCTCGTATGAACGATATTTCATATCATCTTATATAGGATCATTGCTTAGTTTATACTAATAACATATTATAGATATTTGAGTTTGCAAAAATATTCACTTATTCCCAAGAAACAAATTAAATGAACTTTGATTGGACCTATGTAGATGGCTCGATTTAATCAAATGATTAAAGCTGACAGGATTCTGGTAACAGGGCCCTGATTAATTAAGTGCTAATTTTTCTTCTTTATCGCCAGATATTGCCTACCGTGTGTTTATCTTAAACCTTGACAGTTTTGAGAGTGAAAGCAAATCTTTGTTCTAGGTTCCCTACCCCATGATTGCTCAAAATCAGGAAAAGAGAAGCTTTGTACTCGTTGGATTTGGAACCTAATGGTGGTCAGGAACTATTTTGCCACTTAGCAAGCCGTGGAGCATGTGACTTTCCATCAGGCGCATTTGTGCCTGGGGTTGTAGTTAGGAACTTGATGCTCTTTGTGGCTTACTGGTGTTTGAGCCAACAACCACCCTCAGTGTAGGATGTCCGCAGTGATACCAGGCAACTGGTACACAGCTTGGGACGGACGCCCCTCTCTCCTCAGCCAAGATAACCCGCCATGGAGGCACATGGGATAAGTCCTTATTGCACACCGATTGTTTTATTTTTTCCAGGCAGAGGCAGTAAACTCAACACCTAGGGGGATCATAAGGGACTAGGAAAGAAGCAGATGGTGGGCGGATTTTTGCTTCAAGCAAAAATGAACTGGTAGCATGCAAATGTCATACAAAGCAGTATGCAAACTATCACCCATTGTGTCTGAGTCATCCACTCCTTAGGGCTCTGAGTGATTCTTCAGTTCAAGAAGAAGATGCTTTGACTCCATCTTAAAAGATAATTTCATTTTATTGCTAGAGAGCTAAGGAATCAAGGAGGCAAAGTTGTTACCACTTATTTCAAACAATGTCTAAAGGTTTGGCAACTGAGACTAGGCTAACTCATTTAGATTAAAGAAACCACTTAATATTTAAATTCATGACTCTGCTCTTGCCAGATTTATAGTAATGGCAGCAAAGAGAGAGCTAATAAGTGCTAGGCACATGTTAAATACTGTAACAGAGAATCGTGTTTAATTCTCTCAGCAATGTAGTGAGAAATAGGCATTGTTAATATCAGATAAATATACTGAAGCCCAGTGAGGTGAACTGATTTGCCCGGGGTCCCACAGCTGTAAAGGAGCAGGGGCACCAACCAGCCCAAGACTGGAGGTCAGAGCACCAGGTTGTCAGCAACTCCCTGTATTCTGGGATTTCCCATCCATGAAGAGTCAAAGGGGATTTTTGGTTTTGTTTTTCACATTTTAACATCTCTAAACTCAACAGTTTCTAATTAACATTTTTCCTATTTATATGAAAAATAATGACATACCTTTTCATCTGTGGTATCTTTGATTTCACCTGAAGTGGTTTATGGGTTGTAGTGAGTGTATGGCTGCACTAGAAGCTAATTTAAATGCACTTCAGTAATGAAGCAAATAAGCTTTGTGTGGTCCAGTTCATTCATTTATAATACAGGGAATGATATTTTCTCAAAATGAGGGCTGCCATCCCCTTCTAAAGGCCTCGAAGTTCTATGAGACCATTTTAAATTTTGTGTTTTCATTTTGATGATAATCTGTTGGAAATAACATAAGCATTTTCTGGATCTTATAAATGACTAGTGCCACAAATTCAGACCCGCTTTGTCACTTTTACAATTTCTTTGGCAGCAAGTGTCTTGCAGACTTTTTCAAAATGAGTCACAGGCTCTGGGGGAGTTCAAGGTCATCTTTGCACTCGTGAAGGCCCTCCTAGGAGCAGGGCAAGTTCAAATGTGTTCATGAAGCAGGAGTGAATGAGTATTCTATGAATTGTCCTTTAAACCAAGCCAAAGTACAGCCAGTTTGGTATTCTTTCATTTCTCTTTCCTTCATTCTTAATTTTCCAGAATTACCCCCCATTTAAGTTAAAGCTCATTCATTCAGAGGTGAATTCCTCTGGCAAGTCTGAATTTTCCTGAGGAGGATAGAAGTTAGGTATTAAACAAGGCTTTCATTTCTAAATTCAAAACCAATTAAACATCTGTGGTGTCCTCTCTCAGGCTTCTCCCCTTTACTAGTGGTAAGATGATGAAACATGATACAACTGCCTCCAACCCAAGGGAATATACAGAGCTAGTCATTCCTTTTTATGTTTATGAACATAAATGACCAGTACAGAACCTTCCTGAAACTGCTTATTGCTAATAAGTGGTTCATCTGTCCACACCTGCCAGGGAGCTGCTTCTTTGATAGTAGCTTTCCTCTGAATTCAGAAATGTAATTGATCTTCTTCCATCGACTGCATTAAGTTCACCACACCTCATTTTCTTTGACAAGGAGCTGAAAAATGGCATCAAGAGAAACCAAAATTAATCACCATTCTCTACTAGGAAACTTGAATTGCTATTTCTACCTTTTTTCTGCATGGCCCCCTATCTTTTTAGTAAATATTTACATCATCCCTTAGCTATACTCATAACCTATAGGAGGGATTAGCAGAAAGAAAATATTACTATCAATTGATCACAAATACATACAAAGATATAGAGGCCATGTGATCGTTCAAAACAGTCTTTGCTTTTCCTATCAAGTCACTCGCTGTCTATGCAGACTATACCTAAGAGGCCTTTCTCTTTCTGAACTTCTTCCCCTTGGGTTTTTTCAAACCTCTCCCTGACACCCCTTGCCCTAAATCAGTGGTTCTCAAAGTGTGGCCCTCAAACCAGCAGCAGTAACAACTGGGAACTTATTAGAAAAGTAAATTCTAGGGCTCTAACCCAGGTCTACTAAATTAGAAGCCTGTGGTGGGGATGGGGGAGTAATCTGTGTTTCAGGGTTTAAAAATTATAGCCTTTTCTGGCCTGAGGCTTAAAGTGTCACACTCCAAAGCTGTCAAGCATCTAGCAGTCCCTGCATGTGGAGGAGCTTTTAGGGTGCCATTTCCCCCAGTGCTCCCCAACACTGCCACCTGAGGTGGAGGGGCCCCGCCTACAGCTGGCTGTGGAGTCCTTTTTGTCATCCCGATGTTCTGGAGCATAGGTCCATTTCCTCGAAAAGTGGGAGTTGAGGTGAGGATTTCTTGCATGATCCAGCTCCTTATCTCAGCCTCCCACCAACTGCTGGGTAGCTCTGAAGCCCCCGAACCACCCTACACCAGGCTAGGAGTCCCTTATCGGAAATGGGCGAGGCATGACTCTGTGTGGATTTTTGATCTCTTATTTTTGGACCCCTGGGAGAGTGGATTTCTGGCTGTTGTTCTCCCATCCTAACCAAGTTACACTTTTAACAACTTCAATCCTAGCCCACTGAGGGGCTGGCCTGGGAAGTCTCGTGGAGTTGGTAGAAATGGCATATTTGCACTTACAAATGCTGGCATGAAATTTTTGTAGTCAAGATGGTGACCTTATCTATCCCTGGCTGCTGAGATAGAATGAAAAAAAAGTTGGTCTGTATCAAGAGGGAGCTTTTTAGTGGAGAACCTCAAGGCTTTATTTTTGGGCCACTCTAGCTCACACCAAGATTTTCAGGGCCTAATCATCTAATTCCTGATGATATGAAACCAAGTGAGATGAACTAGCAAGATTCAAAAAGACCTTTAGTGCCTGGAAAGATGGGCTGAACCTACCGAAGTGAAGCTTAACCATAGTCGAGGTAAAGTGTAATATCTGTTGAAAAGGGAAAATGAAAAAAACAAAAACAAACAAACACTAGCAGGATAGGGGAGACAAAGCTTAACAACAGCTCCCGTTCTTTAAAAAACTATAAGTGGACAGTAAATTCAATCTGGTCAGTAGTGTGATATAGACACCAGAACCTAATATAATCATAGGCTATAGCATTTGAAGGATAAGGCAAATAATAGCTAATGGTTTTTCTTGGCTTACTGTGTCTCAAGTGCTGTTTGTAATTTCTAGGGCTTTACATGAATAATCTAATTAATCCTCACAGAGTCCTTTTGGGGGACCGCTATTATTAATCTCATTTTACACATGAAGTCCCTGTCTAAGTGACACAATTCCACGTTTGTATGAATGAACAGGACCCTTCCAAAGAGAGACCAGAGTGGTGAAAGGATTTGGAGCCGTGTTTGAAGGGATGAGGAAAACTCAAAAATAGAATTTTTTTCAGCCACATGAAAAGATGACATGTATTGACATAAAAGATGTTTCGGGGTGTTTGTCTTGTATGAGGGAGAGTGATAAGAATTGCTCTCTGGGACAGAGGTGACAGCCACAAGAGGACAGGGTAGTGGTTAAGAGTAAGGGCTCAGACTGCCTGGGTTGATCTTGTCTGTGCCACTTTTAGTTGTGTGTGAACTTCGGCCAATCTCATGTTTTCCATGCCTCAGTTATGTCATCTGTAAATGGAGATAATGATAGTGCCCACTTCCCAGGTGAAGATTAGATTAGCACATGTGTGGAAAGCTCTTAGCACAGGGCCTGGGCCACAGTGCTGCTCAGAAATAGTTAAGTGTTGTTATTGTCATCGTGCTCGATGAGAGCTGTCAGTACTCCACGGGAGCTGTCCAGAGATGCAGTGAGCACCTGTAGAAAATAGTGGGTTCTCTCTTAAGAAAAATATTTATGCATCAACTGTATTACTACCTAGCAAAAATGTTGTACTAAGTAATTTTGTTCCCCATTAAGCACCATTTCTGTGACGTAAGGAGAATCTTAAATATATTGTGACTGTTTTCATTTTTCCTTCCTTATGAGTTTAAAGACCTCACAATTCGTATAAGGAAAGGCACACGTGTTTCCTGCTGTGCGATGTTATATATCGGGTAGGCTAAAGTGTAGAAACAATAGACCCCAAAATTCACTGGTCTAGAGAAGCAGTGACTTTGTCTCTTGCAGGCATTCGGGGACCTGGGATGAAGGAGGGTCTACCACTTTTGACAATAGATTCCAAGGCCTTCTGGGGGCATCTCCATCTAGTCCATTGGAAGGGAACAAGAGCATGGGGGAGCACTCAGGCAAGGTTTTATGGCCCAAGCCTAGAAGAGGCAGACATCATGTCTGCATGATTTCCAATGGCTAGAATTCAGGTACATGGCCATCCTGAGAAATAAGGAAGACTGCTGGGAAATGTAGTTGATGTAAGAACATCTAAACCAATAGATAAAATTTTTAAGAGTTTATTTGAGCCAAACAGAGGGCATGCTTGAAAGCAAGATCTCAACAGGCTGAGAAAATGCTTTGGAAAATGACAGCTTTGCAGTTTCTTTTATTCCTTTGGAATCAAGGAGGAGATGTAAGGAAGATTACAGGAAGATGAGAGAAAGCAAGGCAGAGAAATTTCTGAGATTGAATTATAGAACAATTAACAAGATTATGGGCTGAGGGTGGTCTGCTTTAGAAGGAGGGGCCCGAAAGGGGTCATTTCAAAGGTGTGTTAACCTAGATGCACAAGAACAATGAACAGGTCTTGCTTAAGGCAAAGGTAAACCTTTTCATAGGCCTGGGGCATGACTATCCATTAGGACCTGTCTAGTTATGAATTTATGATCAGATCACTCTGTGAGGTTACTTTTTTACGGAGCCCTTTTTTCTAAGTTGTGTCCCTAAATTCAAGGGACACAGTTTCCGCCATCATTGAGCATTGAGAAGGGGATTCATGTTCAATTGGTGATGGCCTCTTTATTTGGTGTTATGATTTTTCCCATTCAGCTGATGAAACTGCACCTTGGATGTCAGTATCTTTTTTAAAGCCCAAACACCAATTACAGATCTCTTTTGTTGCCTTAATTTTGTCACTGTTAGTTTTAGAAGAGATGCAGTAAGTTCAGTTTAGATTGTCAAAAACATTGAAGAAATAGCCTTCTCGCTATGATTCACTTTTATCTTGAAGAACACATTTAGATATTTAAAAAGCCTACAAGTAAATAGTATACCAAATATTTGTCATTAGAAAGTCCATCATAGAAAGTAATATTCATTTTATGCAAAAGAAGAAAGGTTATATTAGCCAGGTAGGATATGAATATACTGATGTTTTAGGATTTTATCAGTTTTACTAAAACTGATTTTTTAATCTCAATTTCTATTCTGAGGTTATTTTTAAATTGTCGTTATGTTATAGAGATTTTAAAATGACATAGCTGTTCCGTTTAATAATTATGACATACCAGTTTAGTTTAATAGCTTAACTTTTTATCCACTCTCAAACTGTAGTTCTTTGGTATATATATATATATATATATATATATATATATATATTGAGCACATTTTCTCTTTTCAAGGTCATCTTCAATAGAGTCAAAATAATTACTATAGATGGAGCATTAATAAATGTCTCATTTCATCCTGTTTATTTATCTTAAACTTGTACGATTCATTATGCGTTTATACTGTCAGAGCCCCAAAGTGAAGATAAGATATAAGCTGACTAAAATGCCACTAGAGGAACAGGATTCAACCAATATTTGGATGTCAGCCATGTGTCAGGCACGTGTGGGGGAAACACAGTGAATGAGGCAGACAGGGTCTCTGTCTCCATTTACAATACGGTGTGACGGGCAAATGCAGGATTTGGAGAGACAGGTAAGCACTAGGCTTTAATGAGTGGAGGCTCCCTTGGGTTAAAGGGGATGAAACTCTAGCATGTGCATAATCGTAATCGTGCTCTTTGAAATAACGGCAGTGCTCTGCACCAACAGAGATTGCTTCACAGGTCAAAAGCCCTCGCTGCAGTTCTGCCCGCCTACCCCTTGCTTTATTCTTCCACAGTGTCACTGTTGTGGTTGTGAATAGCACTTGAAACCTTGGTTGGCACTTGGGGGTCAGTTTGTAGTACGAATATTTTTAGTGGGAACCGAACTCGTTTTGTGAACTGTGAGCCTCATCGAACCATCATCAGCGAGAAATGGTATGTGAAGTTCTTTCTTGTTTCGTGGCAGGGTTACTATTCACTGAGCAGTCCTTATTGGTGTGCACTATATGGTGGTTGGTTTGCTCTGGGAGAGAACTGGACAAGATGGGCATTTAACTTTCAACTTTGCCCTCGTTTCTGTGAGCTAGTCAACACTCTCCCCAGGACCAAAGGTAGTTTAGCTGTTAGTAGCAAAAACAGAGGCAGGGAGATGTCAGCCCCTGGAAGTGAGCTTTGGTAAGTGAGCTGTGGGCAATGCAGCATGGTGAAATGGGATGGGCCTAGGGTGCTGGAGATCAGGAAAGCTAGCTCTCACCCCTACAGAAAACACCTCAGGTTTCCCATTGGTGGAAGGGCTGGTTCCCACTCTTCAGGACTGCCATGCAGGCTACAGGTACTGGACATGAAGCTCGTGGACAGAGTATGGCATGTGGTTCATTCCTTCCTTTATTCACCCTTTGCCAGGCACCGTTGTAGGCACCAGGAACAAAACCTCGTGTCGTCAAGAAGCTTACAGACTAGTGGGCAACACAGATAATAATCAAGGCAAATAAATGAAATGTTGAGTACGCTAGGTGGTGATGATTGCTAGAGAGAAAAATAGGGTAAGGGGAGGGGCTCAGTAGTCTCTGGTGGGTTGAAATTTCAGATGGAAAACCAAAGAAGGCGCCTTTGAGTAAAAAAGGTCTGAAGGAGGTAAGGCACAAGCCATGCAGATATCTGGGGGCGTGAGTGCTGGCAGATCAGACAGGAAAGACCCTGAGCCAAGAATGTGCCTTTTGTTGTGGAGGACCAGCGAATAAAGACAATGGTAGGGGGTGAGGCCAGGGAGGTGCAAACAGGGCCCAGGGCCTCTCAGTAGCAGCTGTGCTGCTGTGAAGATGGCCTTGGCCGCAAAGACACCATTGCATGAGCTCTTCTCTCTTGCTTTTACTCTTCAAATAATGGAGTAGTCTCACCAGCTGTAGTTCTGAAGCCTTCATTCCATCTTGCTAAACCCTAAGGAATTCTGTAAATTTATACAGTCATATACATACAAGGCTTTAAAGACCACCTTGTAGAGTGGCTTATACACCTTTTTTAAAAGCAATGGAACCATTGTTTGTTGTTTTTCTGGTAGAATCCTATACAGTTTCCCATTATATAAGAACAAATAAAAGTGGGAGTTGTTTTGATGTTGGGAACCAGACCGAGTGCTCATGCCAGCTCCCTTTTCCCAAGGCGGTGCCCAGGCTGCTCTGTAGGACTGTAAAGCTGAACTTAGTCTGAAGGCTACTTGCCTGCTCCGGAGACACCAGACTTGCTGCCATATCAGAATCACCTGAGATATTTTCAGCATTTTATTATGAAAAATTAAAAGACGCAGAAAAGTCGAGAGACTCATAGTACACTCCCATATACCTACTACTTAAATTCTGCAGTCACCATGATAATGTTTTAATCACATATCTGTCTGTCTCTGTTGAACCAGTATACCCGCCTGGGGATTAAAAAAAAAAAAATGTTGGGCCCTATACTCGGGCTTGCTTCATCAGAATTATTGAAGGTGGGGCTGAAACTCTTTATTTTAAAAGCACTCCAGATGATTCTGATGGAACCACCGATCTGGCCCAAATATCCTTTTTTGTTGATAAGGAAAATGAGGTCCAGAGAAATCGCCTTTCTCAAGTTCCCCCTGGGAGCCGGTAGTGGCAGGGCCGGGACTCAAACCCAGGTCATCACCTGCTTTTGCAGGGCCCACTTTCTAAGATTTTGGTTGGTGTCTGCTCAGCCACATCAGCTCTTTCTAAGATCAAATTACTATTCCCGCCCCTCTCTTCCTTCCCATTACCAGTTTGCTGAGCCATTGCTTATTTTAGGGAGTTGTAAAGAAGACTTCATTTTCTCCTTGGTTGAAATTTTCAAATATTATCAGAATAAAAGAGCATAAGTGTAGAACCCCAAAGCACAGAAATGAAGGTTTCCAGAGTGTGGATGTCTGATGTCACCCTTAGTTGACTCGATGAGACGGAATTAGAAAGGGCACTGGGCTGGGAGCCCAGAGACTGGGAAACAAACTCCAGCCCTGTCCCAAATTGTGAATGGTAGAAAATTCATGTCACTCTCTGAGCCTCTGTTTCTGCTTTGAAAACAAGCTGAATTAGTAGGATCTTGTTAAAACTGTTGTCGTCTAGCTCTGAAATCCGGTGACCACTGAAGGCCACCCAGCCGGAGACTGGCCCAGTCTGTGCAGCTCCCGCATCCTGAGGCCCCGATCCACTTTCCTCCCTTGTCTCGTTGGCTTACATGCCAGAAGACAGATGAGATGCCCCTACCTGTGAGCCCAGAGGTTTTCAGTTATCGTCTGTGCCGGCTCTGATGAGAACCTGTGCTGCAGGGGCTTCCCCAGATCTGAGCACCCCAGGAAGCCTGACCCGGGCTCCCAGTAGCTTCTGGATTGTCCGACCTTCACTTTCTGCAAGCCTCAGAGGCCCTGGTCTGCTGGCTCTAGCACTGTTTCTGTCATCTGGATATTAAGGGTGAGCATTTTCAAAGCTCAACTCACCTCTTATTCTGAACCAGCAGCGCATAGGTTAGTGGCTGCGCGTGGACCCTGGGCCATGGGCACTAGCTTTCTCTTAGGTGTTGCATCCTGTCCTCCAGACGAGAAGCAGACTCTTTAACTCCTTTGTTTTAAATACTGTGTACTGTCTACAGCCATGCCACCCTGAACAAGCCCGATCTTGTCTGATCTCGGAAGCTAAGCAGGGTCAGGCCTGGTTAGTACTTGGATGGGAGACCAGGTACTAACGCTGTAGGCGTAAAAAATAAAAAGTAAGGGATTGTAAGCTGACAAGGTCCTTGCAATCTGTGAGGTCAACCACAGGGTTGCCTCGCCAAAAAAAAAATTTAAAATGAATGAATGAATGAATGAATGAATGAATGAATAAATAAAATAAGATAAAATAAAATATTGTTTACCCAAGGTGCCACCCAGTACTACTACCACTGGTACTACTACTACTAGGACTGCTGTTACCATTACTAGTAGTATTACCATTACTACTACTAATACTCCGACTACCACTTCTACCACTAGTATTACTGCTTCTAGGACTACTGCTACCGTTACTACTACTACTACTACTACTACTACTACTACTACTACTAGTGGTGTTACCACTGCTACTAGCACTACCATGACACTAGTATTACTACTACCACTGGTGCTACTGCCTCCTCTCATGTGGTGGATCCAATAAAACTGGGATCAGTTTCACATGTCTACCCTCTCTCCACCCCCATTCCCGTTAGCTCATCCCTCTGTACCTACCCAAAGGAAGAGGCTTCCCTGACTCCCACATTAGGGTTTCGGCGCTTTGCAGATGTACAGTAGCAGTGGGCACCGCTTCCTCCTGAGCAAGGAGGAGGGTTCCTTTTCCGTCCCAGCTCAGGCTGGTTTTGATCCAGGCCCCGATGCCAGTCAGCATCACACCTCAGGCCGGTGGCACTGCTGTTTGACTCAGTAATCATTTGTGTTAACAACCTGTGACATATATGTGGGTGATGAACAAAAAAGGTCATGTGAAATAAAAAATGAGATACAAATGTAAAATAAAGTTTTTAGGGTGGCTAAGGGAGCCCCATAGCTAAGTATACACATGTGGCTTTCTGGGTGGAGGACTTTCAGGACCCTGAATGGGGTAATGACTAAACACTTGCAGTTGGAACTCACACGGGCCTGAGTTTGAATTCTAGCTGTGCAACTTACAGCATGACTTTGGCCAGAGTACTGGATCTCTAAGACACAGTTTGCTCATCTATGTGATTAAAATAATAATAGCTTCCTTCGTAGAACTGCTCTATTAAACCAGAGAGTGCTCACAAGGCATTTACCTATGTGCCTGGTACATAGTAAGCACCCGATACATGTCAGCTATTGTCTGTGTTAAAATAGAGAGTCAGAAAGGTTAGGTAGTGATTAAAAGTACAGGGTTTGGAGCCAGCTGGCCTGGGTTTGAATTGCAGCTCCAGTGATTAAGCAGGTTACTTAATCATTCTGTTTGTCTCATCTGCAAAATAGGAATTATAACCGTCTCTATCTCAGAGTCATTATGAGGATTAAATGAGTTAATTTGGTTTAAAATATATTTTCATCCCTACTATATACCAGACACTGTTCTGGGAGGTAGAGACTTAGTAATAGAGACTAAAACCCCTGTCCGCATGAAGCTGACATTTTCGTAGAGGGAGACTGGTAATCAATAAAATAAAGAAGGAAAACATATAATAAGTGTAAAAGCATTAAACATGGCATACTGATTGAATGCATTTAAAGCGTTGAGACAAGTGTCTATTTTCCATATGGAAACCACTTAAAAATGTTAGTTATTAATATTGATTATCAATTTATTGTTACTACTAATACTATAGAGTTTGCTAGTAATTTAGCTTAGTTTATAATAAAACTATGATGCGACATAAAATAAATCTTGCATTACAGTATAGGTGACTTGAATATGAAAGGGCTACATTAACTTTTGAGCTGATGTAAAAGTATGTGCTGTGATTTTTCAGATAGCATTCCTGAGCTGTTTGTAGGACTCTAGTATGGAGTAAACTCATCCTTGCCAGTGGTGTTGCTAAATGTTATCTCTGGACCCAAGAACTATATTCTTACCAGATCGGATCTGGACGCCATGCTGAATTCAAGACAACACTCTCTGTAAGACCGTGGAGCGGGGGGCTCCATAGAGCTTACAGTTATATTTTAGGTGCTTTGAGGGCACACTAGGCAGCCTCTAATATTCTTTCCACCTCTCACATTTCGTGATGTTTTTGTTTTTGTTTTTTACCTAGTGTTTTGGCAAGCAATGGTTGTCTCTTAAGTAACACAGAAAAGTCCTTTTTCAGCAAAGCCTTTTAAAAAATCTCCAGGCTCTCAGGCATTTGACAAACAAACAAGGTTTTTCTTTTTCTTCGCTG
>NW_011889326.1:787656-816725 GCF_000151845.1 Pteropus vampyrus | reverse complement strand
TGGCCTGCTGACCCCTCGATTTGACCTCTAGCCTCTGAAACTGTAAGAGAGTAGATTTCTGTTGTTTTAGGACATCAGGTTTGTGGTAATTTATGACCGTCCTAGGAAACTAGCGTGCACATCATCCTCTTTTTCTTCCCTGTTCTGCTGACTAGAGGTTGACAGACCAGCGTGGTCTCAGAAGCGCATGCTAAATGAAGCAGGCAGAATACCCAGCAGCCTAATTTTCTATGACTCCTACCCGCTAGCTCCCCAAGCTGAAAAGTGGACTTTGTTTCATATGTAAAATAAGCATGCATTGTGCTAAGCCACTGAGCTTTGCAGGGTTTATCTGTTACAGCAGCTATTATCACCTTAACTAAAACACCTACTTACAGAAGGGACTGAAGGCAGCTGCCATAAAACTTACTCCACCATTCCCTTCCAGAAACAATCTCTTCGATGGCTTCTGGGATTTCACTTTCTTGGTTCCCTGTCACACCTGCTCCTAAAGCATAGCCCACCCCAGGGCTTCCTCTTCAGTCAGCTTCTCCACATTCTGTCCCTGAGCCATCTCGTGCACCTGCCACTCACACCCTGACTTGCTCATCTTACCGTCCCATCTCCCTACAGAATATCAGTCGTCTTCCATGTAGGTACAGGGAGGGCTGACCTTCTAACTTTCCTCAGATTTTGTCATTCCCCTTCCCCGACATCCCCAAGCTTAGCCCACTTTCCGAGCCTATGACTTAATATATAGAGTAACTGCTCTCCAGATATTTGTCAGACAGAGTAACCATGAACTTGATGCCTTTCAGTGTTCTGAAAGATTCTGTTGAGAGAAACAATGCATAGGGAGGCTTTCCAGTCCTGACATCCCCTAGGAATTCCCAAGTCTGTGCCTGGAGTAAGGCTGACCATCACTTGTGGGCCCCGTAAATGGGTGTTTGTTGAACTTCCTTATGCCATTAGCCCCGCTTAAGAAGGTTGTAGAAACGGCTCTGGGAAGTGTGCTGTTGCATTTACTGCAGGAATCCTGCTGAAGCACTTGTGTGTTTCATCACACAGAGGACTTCCCTCTTATGTGCACTGTAGGGGAGGGCTGGGATTTAGAGAGAGGCGATGTTTTTTCATTTTGGACCCTGAGATGGCTAAACGAATCATGGTTGCCTTGGTGCTGCCTGTCAGGAAGCATTTGTGACTGCTTTTAGGAAAGTTAAGGGCCTTGCAGCACATGTGTTTTTGTGGTAACTTAATTCCTACCTTCCTCTGAGCTTCCCTAGTTTTCCACATATGTTTATTTTTTATTTTATCTTGTGTATATTTGTGTAATCTCCCTTTAGATCCTTCCTGGAGCAAGGTAAGTTCTGAATAAATAAGATGTTCTGCAAACCTCTTTACGCTTAAAATGTCCAAAACTGAAGGAGTTTTCTTTTCCCAAATAGTGCCCTTTCCCTTGTGTCCCTGATTTTGTTTTAAGGTGCCACCAAGCACCCCATCACATAAACCGAAAACCCAAGATAATCTACAGTGACCACCCTCTCCTTTCCCTTATCCCCTCCCATATGTACTCCCAATTCCCGTCAATAGCAACACTGTCTTTTGTAGACTCCACATAGGGGCCTCACGTGGTCCGCTTGTCAGGGATTGCCGCTTAGCTGGTACCCATTCAGTGGTTCCCCAAGACACTGAACTGCTGCTGGTGGCCACATCCCTTCCCTTCAGTGACTTCTCATCTTCAGAATCAAATCCAGACTCTTTAGCCTTCTTTGTTAGCCTCTCTCCACGCTGTCATTTCTTATCTTCACACCCCAAGCCCTGTCAATACAAGACCACACGCTTGCTTCCTAGCACTGAACTGCCCTCTGCCCCTCGTCATGATAGCATGCCACTGTGTCCCTCTTTGTCTGTTGATCGACTCCCCCAGGATGTTTTCTTCCAGAGGACTCAACTTCCCTATCACTTCTCCGAGGTCTTTCCTGTCTCCCTTGTCCCTTCCCTGCCCACTGGTGCCCTTCTCTGTGCCAGGGGCCCGGGGTCTCCCCGCAGTGTGTTGTCGCTTCACTTTTCATGCTGCAGCAAAACTGAGCGTTTCTCCCTCTCTCCCCTAAGAAGCCAGAGCTCATTTGTGGCAGAAATCAAATCTTATCTTTATATCCCCTCAAAGCTCTTCCAGAAGTGGGCTCAGCTTTGCTTAGGCTCTTCAAAAAATTATTTATAAATAGGATTGCTCTTTGAAAAGACCACGACAAGGTTGATACCATCATAGTTTTATAATATTTTTTAAAGGAGCCTAGGCAAGTAGGTGCATTTAGTCTAGGGACAACACTAGATGATGAGTGCACAGGGACCTGGAATATGAAGGAGATGGCTAACTGTGGGGAAATACCTCCTCGAGGTCCCTGGTACATAGAGGCACCTAATAAACATGCCCCCCGCCCTCAGCTGTCCTAACTCCCACTCCAGGCAAACCCGTGTCCTGTCGGTTCTGACTCCAGACTACGTCGCGAATACATCACTTCTCGTTGTCCCCACTGCCCCTCCTTCGGTCAGAACCACAGACTTCTCACTTAAACTTCAGCAGCAGACCCTTATTTCTCTCTCTCAACTCCGTCCTGCAGCAGTCTGCTTTCACACACAATGAGAACGATCTGTGTAAAAGATCAAACCTCTGTTCTAAGCCCTTCAGAGCTTACTGCCGACCTCCTTTCGACTCTTTCGACACCTGCCAGGTCCTCCAAATGGCCCCTGCCCACCTCTCCAATGCCTCCGAAACCCGTCTCTTTCCTCCCTGACCCTTGTCCAGCTCTTCACGCATGGCAGGTATGCTCCCACCATGGAGTCTTTGCACTGCAGTTGCTTCTGCCCGAACTGCTCTCTCCTTGGCTTTCCACATGGCACTCGCTGCCAGTCCATCGGGCCTCGTTGTCCCCTCCTAGCCTCTGTGTCTGAAGTGTCCCAGCATCTTCCACACAGATCACTGCTCCTTCCAAGGCTGTGAGTTCCATGAGCAGAGACTGCTCCCTCGGGTTCCCTGCCAGAGCCCAGCGGCTGGCACGGAGTAGGCACTCGGGGAATCTTCGCCAAAAGAAGGAAAACAAGGGAGAAGAAGAAAGGTTATGGGAGTTCTAATTCGATCAGTCAGAATGTGGTGTTACTGGGGCTTCCATCACACTCAAGGTCACGTGGGTTTAATTGTAGTCAGTTTTCTATGGCGAAAACTTTCATGCTTCTTTGGACGCTGAGCCCTCCATATGTACGGAGTGCTTTGTTCAGTGTAGCCGTTACCCAACAGTAGAGGCAGATTGACTTCAGATTGGTGGTTTGGCTCTGTCTCACTTTTGCAGCCATGATCTCCTCTCTCTAATTTAGGGCATACCTAGATTTCCAGTACATGTGTTCCCCTCTCGGCAATGTAGGACATAAGCCAGGGGACTTTGCTGTCCCCAGATGGTACCACTCAACATACTGGCTCCAGAGTAAGTGATCTCTCTGGGTGCACACTCTCTCTTTTCTTCTGGGTCACTCCCATTTGTTCTCATTTCACTATTTTTGTCCCTAGTAATTCTCCGGAGGGCAACTCATCAAGAGTTCAACATTTTTAGTATTATTGGATTTTACAAAGGAGAGAAGAAAGAAGGTGGTCAGCCCTGACATGGGGCAGGAACCTAGTGCAGGCAAAACGGGTAGTGGCTGGATTAAGGGAAGAATTCAGGACTGGGAAGGATCCTGACTTTCATTAGGGGGTAACAGAATGCATCAGTGGGCATCCCTAAATGTCCAAAAACAACCACAAGTTTAGGTGGGAAGTCATAGTCTGCCGTGAGTGGGAGGAAGCATAGCACATTGAAGGAAGAACCCAGAAGCGAAAGTTAAGACATGGGTTTCAGTCTGGCAAACTGCCAACTTCCCTAGATACTGGTTTCTTCATTCCTAAACAGAAATGACTGAACATTAATAGGATTTCTAAGCTCAAAAATTTCAGTGAAGAAATGTCATTTACTGCATTTCTGCATTATGTGCCTCTAGTAAATATTTAATCTAAAATGAGTTCTGGAGTCACATTAGTGATTTTGACATTTGTATCTGAGAAGCGTTCTCTCTAATTATCCCCTGAGAGAGGAGGAGCTGAGGAAGAAAGGGCTGAGGGCTCACAAGAGGTTGTAGCAATTTATGTACTTTCGAATGCTTTATCAAGTCATAAACAATTAGACTCATAGCTCAAAAGCAGTCCCCTACATGCGAAGCAGATGACCTGAAATCAGGTCCATTTCTACCTCTGTTTACTCTACCTGGATTCAGAGCTTAGCCCTTATGGGTACTCACAAAATATTTATCTCCACAGCATACCGTGCAGTAATATTTAAGATTTTGTATAGCAGAGTCTGACTGGCATGTGGCTAGACCTTAATCTTTAACCCGAGACTCAGTGTTTACTCCTCAGAACTATTCTAGGTCTTTCGGCCATTTTACCACCTTCTGTAGGAAAAGTCTTTTTTTTTTTTAGTCATTTGGGGACATGGCCTTGCCACCACAACCTTTCGTGACAAAGAGAAATCCACTTAGCTGTCAGATAGTTCCTGAATGAAACCTCTCTTGGGTCCGATCCCCTTTCTTTTCTCCACAGTGTAAAGGTGTAAATAAAATGTAGCCAGAGTGGGGAGGAAGACTGCAATTGTATAGGCTGAAAGATAGGTCTGAAGCTTTGGCAAAGCTTCTGTCCCATTGCCAAGGTAGAACATACACAGATTCGGGCAAGACTGAGCTTCGTTGGGTTAACTGTCCAGTGATTTCTCCCACATTCAGTGTCCGATGAATATGCATCGTCGATCATCTTTAAGTTCCTTAGGCTTCAGAAACTGGTGAAAACTATTTTAACTACAAATAAACACGTAAGTTGTACAAATGCAGAAACCCCACACACATGCTGGGGCCTCCCTTTGGTGGGAATGCTTTAGGCATAAATGAATCACGCTCAGATAGTTTTCATCTGTGAGGTTCATGTGAACTCTGACGCCACCAGACCTCAAGGCAAAAATAGATGCCCTTCAAAGACTTTGCAGCTTCCAAGAATTATTCATGTGGAAACCAAATGAAGATGTTGATTCTCACGAAGGAGATCTCGCAGCGACAATGAAAGACTCTGATCCCAGCCAAACTCGAGAAAGTGTTAACTTTTTCATCTGTGACTGAAGGAATGTGATTTTAATTAGGATACATTACTTCAGGGTTCTGGGGTAGTTTTAAGCACTTTGCTTCAAGCACTACAGTTTAGCCTTTTGAACAGCAGACTCATGTTTCAAATTATAACAAATGTCTCTACTAATGCTCTCTCTAATTGCTGCTCAGTCTCCCTCCTAAATTGCACCAGGATGAGGATGTAAAGGTTTGCGTGTGGAAAGCCTCCATCTGCGTTCCTCCTTTGAGAGGTGGTTGTGAATGCCACCAGCCAATGGGAATTCCAGGACGATTGTGCTCTGAGGGCCTCTTGTTCTATGGAGTGTGTGACTTGCTGGCGGATGCTAAACATTTGAAATGTAATCCTGAATAGGTCCATAGAAGTTGGGACACCGAAACGTGGGATTTGCTGGATTGTATTTCCCCTGAGTGTTTTATGGAGTGGTGTTATGGTAGGAAGTGCCACTTCAACAGGGTTATTATAAGAACAAGCTTGCAACTTAAACCTTGCCCCCAGAAGAACATTTGAAAATAGTGTTTCTATGATAACACATTTTTGGTGGATTTACTAGAGAATGTTTTTCTTCCAGTGACTCTATCTCTTCATTAATTTTTTTCCTTCTTTCCTGTGAGATAAACAAGGGCAAATTGATTTATTTTTATTTTGCAATTTGAGGAAGAGGTTAAACTCTTGACAAGTTTGTCTAGAGCTTAAGATTTTTTTATTCACCTGAAGATTTTAATTTTTTCACATGTCCTCACCCGCAGTATAAATATATCCCATCCATTCTTGTGTTGGATATGGGAATGTCATTTCTACTGTTCCATGAAAGTTTCTTCTTCGGGCACTGCTAATCCCAGAAAAAACGGGAAGTGGTTTATCTATCAAGAGTCACTCTCCTGATTTTGTTGGTGATGTTCTTGGAGCTCTTTTCCTGTGTCGGACCTTCCGTATTCGGATAATCAGGATTTATAACTGAACCTTACCAGAGCGTGAGGTGGTGTGGGGATGATAACAGGCCATACGGCTGAGGCATCTCCTCACCTGGGCAATTGGAATAACTCAGTTGCCAACATACTCAAATAAGCAAACAGCGCCCATTGGCTCCCCATTGGCCACAGGTCTCTTTTCTGGGTCTCCCCTGTGGGGTTGCTTTTTCTGGTCACCCATTCGCTCCCTGACCTCATTTTCCAACTGGACCAATGATAGCATCAAGTGTTCCTTGTAAGCTCTGGAAGAAGGAGAATTTTTCTTGTTTAAGCCCTTGGAGCTACTCTTTGCCTTTAGTTAAATCTTGATTAACATCACAGCCACCTCTCCAGTCAGTTTAACGAGGTCCAACTGGTTTGTGGTTAGAGATCCTGGTTTCTCTCTCCCTCTCATTGCTGCAGTTCCTGGCAGAGATTTTTGAACATGTTTTTAGCCTTTCATGTGCTGTCACTTTTCTCTAGCTCTGTCAGTCAGCTCCGAAATTCAATTGCCCTCCCTACTCTCGTCATTCCCACTATCACTTTTTCCTTATATTTCTCAGTAAATACTGTTCACCTTTTCATAACCTCACTCCCAGCTCAGCAGTATCTTAGCACTTTCTGGCTTAAAACTCCTCTTTATTCATGACACTCCCCTTCAGTATTTTATTATGTATATTTACATGTATGCATTTACTTCATGAAACATACGTAAAAACAAAAACCAAGAAGATAAAACTTTACCATCACGTAAGCAGTATGTGTTACTTGTCTACATATAAAATATATATAAATAAGATTAAGAAAGAAAGGCGTGTTTCTACCCCCTAGAGATGATCAGTCATTCTCCCACTTGACAGTCCTTCAGATGCTACAGGATACCTATTGCAGTCTTCCAGAGATCATCTCTTCTTCAGAATAAACATTCCTGATTTTCTTTACATATTCTTGAGAGAGCTGGTTTGAGACCTCATCATCCAGGTCTCTGGCCCTGGCCCTGTTCTTGTGAAGTCTCCCTCTTCACACATGGTACCACTCAGAACCGAATTGACCTGTGCAGTGTAGAGCTGATGGCCATCCTCCCCCACCACACCCCCCACACCCCCCCACACATCCGTAAAGATAGAATTCCTAAGTCTGTTCTCACTTTCTCAACAGGCATGCCACAGGGCCAAATCACAATGACTATCTGAGCGACTGAAACGCTTTAATTTTGTGGACATTTCGACCATTTTTAGTTTGCTTATTTTTACTTATCCTAGCTCCTTCATTGTCAACAAAAAGATCTTGAAAGATTTTCTTGGTTTCTTAAGTCCAAGTAGATACTCTGCCTGTGGCATTTCTTTTACTTGGACCAAAAAAAGAAACG
Organism: Pteropus vampyrus; assembly: GCF_000151845.1. NCBI lineage: Eukaryota > Metazoa > Chordata > Mammalia > Chiroptera > Pteropodidae > Pteropus > Pteropus vampyrus. Next base: position 809,230 of record NW_011889326.1, on the reverse strand, counting down.
GAGGGAGAAGGATTAGGAATGACATGATTTACTCTCTTAGAGGACCCAGGCAGGCCACCAGTGACCACTGTTCTCATTTACAAGTTCTCACAAGTCTTTCTTTAATGACCTAATCTAGAATCTTACTCCAGATTGATATCAAGTCCCTCCTCCATAGTTTACAAAATCCACATCTCCCTTGTTGAAAATCGGACCTGATTTGCCCATCTCTATCCTTTGGGCACATCTCTTCTTCATCGCCATTCCTCCCAGATTCCTGACAGAACTGTGATAGCCTCATTTTCCAGGACTTTTAGGGTCCCAAGACGTAATCTATTGAAGTCCAAGGACTTGATCCCATTTATTGAGGCAGAGTTCTCTTCTATAATATTTTCATCTAGCTTGGGCCTTAATTTTTTGGTTTGTTTTGTCTTTACTTATGGTTATTTTCCCCTTCTCAGTCTGAAATAAAATAGTACGAGTTCTACTTCCTCATCCATCAGCATTACACCTTTGTTCTCAAGCAGCTGATTAGTCTCTTCCTCAATCATCTCGATTCTTCAAATTGAGACTAAATGACTAAAGAAGGTCATGTCTGTTGTCTTCACCATGTTTCATAAGTATACATCTATCTTTTGCTTTAGCCTTGTAAACACTTTTGATAGGTTGGTGGTACTATATCTATCCATCCTTGGCCTTCCCATCAGAAATAATGGGATCTTAAATTAACCTCATACTAATACTCAGAGTGTTTGCAAATGGGAAAAATATAAAGTCCAAAATACAATTCTTCAACTGTAAATGTCAAAAGAGATTCCTGTGTGTGGAATAAGCTCTATTAGGGAAGCCATGGGGGCGGGGCGGGGGAGGGGGGCAATGTGCAACAACATCCTGCAGAGATGAGTTAAAACTCAACCTGATTTCTAGAAGGTCAAGGGAGGAATAAGAAACTTCATGGCCAAGACATGGAAACTCTAATTCTCAAGTCCTGTTTGGGACCCTGCCTATCAATTCCAAAAAGTTAAGCAGAGAAATGTATGGATAGGGGATGAGGCAGAGGGACCCATTTTATAAGTAACAATTTTGGTCTTAAATCGTAGTGCAGTCCCTTTGTAAGCCATGCTGGAACACGTCAGAATCTTCTTTTGTTTAAGCTAAGACCAGATCCAGAGCTTAAGACCTATTTGCTTCCTTCCTGCTTGTCCTGGTGATGAAGGAAAATCATTCCAGAGAAGCAGCAAATACGAAAGTAAAATGAGCACCAGAGCAAGAAAGCCCCTAAGCTTCCAGTCAGGACCAGTCGAAGTCAGAGCAGCAGGAGCATGCCCTGAGTTCTCTCCCCTGGTCAACTAAGAGAAGAGCTGGAATGGAGAACACCAGAGTGGGGAGAGAGAGAGAAAGAGCTGAGCTTTCTTCTCAGCAGCCCCACTCCAGTCTCAGCCCCCTTTTCCTCTGCAGCTTTTTGAATGAAGCGCATCTCAGAAAAGAAAATGGAATCAGAGAGAGAGATGCATGTGTGGATTTTTCCTAAGAGAGAGCAGCCCTGATTTTTTATCTCATAAGGCTTTTGGGGTAGGGGTCTACTGTTTCCCTAGACTATAGCTCAGTCAAGTGCACCCATCCTGAATCCGACCCATGTACTTGGTAAAAATGAAGAGATGTTAAGAGAGATTCATCTTCTAGTCAGGTTTGGGAATGATTGCACAGATAGCTAGTCTTGGAGAACAGCAGTACACATTAGTATATTAAAGGTCAGAAAAGCACTGCCCAAACTCTTTTGAGCATCATTTTTTTGGGTGGTTTCCTATTATCTCTCAGAACAGTGTTCCGTGGAAAACATTATAGAGGTCAACTTCAATTCATTGATTTATTCCATGATGAGGGTTCACCAGGCAAATGAGGGAATAGACCCATCTATGTTTTCAGTTAATATTTATCCCCACATTTTCTGTATACATTCCCTGGAGCGCTTGTTTTAATTCCATAGTTTTAACTACTGTATAAACATAACTCTTCTCAAGTCTGTGTTTCCAGCACTAACCTCATCACATAGCACCACACTCACATGTCCACCTGTGTATTCACTAGCCCTTCTACCTGGGCATCAGGCACATGCCCTGAATTCACTATGCCCAAGTCAAAATGCAGTATCATCTCCAGACTGGCTTTTCTTCTTCTTTCCCCTCTCGTTAGTAGTAGTATTAACCTCCACCGACCAAGCTGGGAACCTCAGCAAATTCCCAGACCTTTTCACCTCCTTTACTTGGAAAAATATATTTAAAAATTACATACATATAATAAATACACATAAAATAAAAAGTTTTGATGTGTTTTATCTCCCAGACTCTCCTCTCTGCTCCCATAGACATAGACCAGCCTCTCATTTTTCATTTGGACAATTGTAATACTTAAATTATGGGTTAAGTAGAATTTTTCCAGGGAAGGCGATCCGGCATGAGAACATTTCCTATATCTGTTTGTCAAAATAAAATCTTTTTTTCCGATATAACTTATTTTTAAAATATATTTTTAAAATTTTTCCATTACAGTTGGCATATATTATTATATTAGTTTCAGGTATACAACATGGTGATTAGACATTTGTATAATTTACAAAGTGATCACCCTGATAGATTTAGTACCCATCTGACACCATGCATAGATAATAACATCTTAAATTACAGATGTGAATGGGCAGTGAACACACAAGGCAATATAAATATGCCTTACTTGAATTGTACACCTGAAACTTACTGGATTTCATTAACCAATGTCACCATATACAGACATACATACTTGGGAAAATGTTGAGATTACAGCATGAACATTAACAAATAAGGTGGGGGGTTTCAAGCTAGCGATAAGAGAAGAAGGAATGCTTTGATACTACCCTGTCGATCTCCCTTCTTTTCTATGGAATTCTGGGGATATGTGAGCACATGACTGGAAATGACAGTGGAAAATCAGGATACCATTTTATTATTAAAGCCTAAATGAAGTCACTAAATACAATTTGACTTTTCATTCATACAGTTCCTTCGCATCACAGTTGTGGACAGTTATTACACAAAATAATAGTTTCAAGTAATTGTACTAGCTTGACTTGGATGTGTGAGTTTCCTTTAATAATTCCATCAGCGTCACTAAATAAGCTGTATTTAAAGCCCTTTTCTACATAAACTTGTTTAATGTGAAGAAACTGGTATTGTCCCATTTTTCAAATGGGAAAAATCGAGTCTGAGTGGCTGATTTTCCCAGCATAGCTAGTTCATAGCTTGAACTAGACTTTGGACTCCAAACCCTAATCACTTTCCATTACATGTCATCTGGCTTCTCAAACCCAACCGATGGTCATGTTCAGTGGATGAGAGATGGCTTTTACAAGCTTTTGTTGTATAAGGAACTGACATGGGGTTACCATTAGCAGGGAAGTCCAGAGAGGCATTATAGGTAAGGCATCCAGTCCGTAACCTAACCATGGGCCACGGATAAGCCCACCTGCTCTGCCAGATGAAGCCTTGTAGTTTATTTTGAACAGGGGCTGTGGCGAGGAGTGTGCCCTGTTTACTTACACAGTATAGGTTGCAAGACCTTCTCAATACGTTTTACAGTCTAGAAGGAATTGTTCATGGATTCGGCTTTGTTCTCGTGCAGCAGATGTTCTTCCTGATTTATAGCATCATAAAGAAACAACAGTGAAGGCTGCCTCAAGACTCTTGGCAGGCGAATATAGACAAAGCTCCCTCATGTCCTTTTGAAGAATTCCAGGGGTGGAGACCCATGGGCTTCAGTCAATGTATAACGGGAAGATCAGGAAATTCTTTTCCAGTTTCCAACCGTGGAATCTTACTGATTTGATTTAAATAGAATTTCCTCTTGTTTGTTTTACTCTGAGCGTGAAGAACAAGTCACCCACCATTCTTTGAATAAAACCATTTCAAATTCCATGAAGGAGAATGCGATCCAATCACTCCTCATTCTTTCCTTCAGGCTAAAGTATCAAAATTGCTTTAACCTCCTTCAAAGCATCTATTTTCCACTCCTCGAATTGTTTTTATTTCTCTTCTTAGATTTCTGTTCAGTTACTGCACTGCATTGCCTTTTTAAAGTAAAGAGGTCAGAATCGGACACAACTCTAACATGCGTGTGACTAATGCAGAGCATTAGTAAAGAAATTGCTTCCCAGGCTCTGTATGTTCTACCTGCCTTGGCACACGAACAGTGAGCTATTGTAGTCATCAATTATATATATATTTTAAAAAAAGAAAAAAAAAGGAAGAAGGAGATCCATCCTACTCCAAAAATGATTGCAGTAGGAAAAAAAAAAAAATGCCTTCGGTGGCCTCATCCAGTCTGGCTACTTGCCATAGGGAGAAAAATATGCTCGCTTTGGGGCTTGAGAAGTGTTTGTATACATTTGTGCTGGGGGACTCTGTTGCTGTGGATTATAGGTTTTGACCCTGCACTTGAAAAGAACAGAATATATATACCCTTGGATACAAAAGAGAAGTGAACCATTAAGTGTGCAATGGGTGCATTGTAACTGAAGCGTACAGGCAAAATTTTTCCAGCAAAGTGCTTTTAAAACTGTGAAAAATAAGAAACCACAGTAGGATTTTCACAAATAAATTTAGTTTGTAGTCTATGATCCTTTAAGAGAAAATTTTAAAGCCCGGCAACTGAGAATGTAAAATGGTACAGCCGCTTTGGAACACCGATTGGCAGTTCCTCCAAACGTTAAACATAGAGATACACCGTGTGGCTCGGCAGTCCCTCTCCAGGCAGAGAGCCAAGAGAATTGAAGACATGTTCACACAAAAACTTGTCCATGAATGTTTATAGCAGCATTGTTCACAACAGCCAAAGAGTGGAAACAGCCCAAATGTTCATCAGCTGATGAATGGATAAACAAAATGTGGTACATCCATACAGTGGAATAGTCATTCGGCCATAAAAAGGAATGAAGCACTGATGCATGCTACAGCAAGGAGGGACCTTGAAAACATTATGCGAAATGAAAGAAACCAGACGCAAAAGGCCATACATTACGTGATCTCATTTACGTGATATATCCAGAACAGGCAAATCCAGAGAGACAGAAAGTGGATTGGGTGTTGCCAGGGGCTCGAGGGGAGGGTAAGGGACTGACTGCTAATAGTCAGTAGGGCTTTTTTTTTGAGGTGATAAAAATGTTCTGGAATTAAATAGGGGTGATGGTTGAACAACCTTGTGAATATACTAAAAACCACTGAATTATATACTTTAAAAGGATGAATTTTATGGAGTGGAATGTGGATTATATTTTTAAAGAAAACGTAATAAATAATCCCAGTGTTAATTTATAGATGGATCCCTTGTCTTTTTTTTTTTTTTTTTTTTTTTTTAAGAAATAACAAGTACCTCAAAAAGTTTTCTTAGATGACTTAGAGGCATTTACCTGGTCTGGAAAATATTGTGCGTGGTGCATTGGGTCTCGTAAATGTGGCTTGGTATAGCAAGATGTTTGTAGAAAGTGGCTGAATTAGGACATTGAGAAATTATTCTGGGTGGTGTGAGTACAGACTGGGCTGGTTGTGAGGAAAACAGGGAACATCTGACTCAGTTATTGCTCTGCGAGTGGTCACTTATTTCTGCTGCTATCTAAAGATCTAAATTTTTTTCCTATCCGTTTTTTGGTGAATATTTTTGCTGAGAAACTTAATTGCGTATTTGGGGACCTGTTAAATGAATCATCGTATTTGCAAACTTTTTCTTGAGTATCCATTCTGAAAATGGAATGAGTAGGAACACACCCAGACTAATTCCAGGCTCATGGGATTATTTTTTCCCTTCAGCTATTTTTTGACACCTCTAATTAGCATTGACAGCCTGGCTGTCCTCTGACAGTGGTCACCCCAGCCTGTTCCGTCAGCTGCCCTGCTTTCTTTTCCATCGACACATTTCCAATACCTTTGAAGGAGACAGACGTTTTTACTCTGTTTGAACAAAAGTCACAAGGTCTGATTCTTTTTGACAAAATGGATGCTTCCTCCCTCTACTTTAGAATTGACATACTGTCAAAAAGGCTTTTCCGAATGGTTTGTCTTTGTCACCTTGTAGCAAATTTTCTCCTCCATTCTGGACATGTGCAGTTTAATGTTGCGTTGCGAATCACTTTCAGCTGAAAATGTGTGTAATGGAATCGGGGCATCCCATGAATACTCTTAACAGTGTCAGCGATGGCTTTTGTTTGCAGCTCTGTGTTCCAAGGGGACTGGTGACAACGGCGAAATTACACGAAGGGGTCTGCTTGACAACCGGCTCCTTGCCCCTTATGATTTACGAGAGGCACGAAGGGCGACTTCTCCCATCTTGGCACTTCTCTATTGGTTTATGCTGATTAGAATCTAAACTGTGGTGATCGCTACCTCCCGAGAAGAAAAGTAGTAACTGTAGTATTTCTCCACCCCACATATGTCAGGCTTATTTTCAAAATCATTTAAATTTAGACCTGAAAGGTACCTGAGAAATGATCTGGCCCTCCCCCTTCTTTTTATAGGCAAGGACACGGAGGCCCAGAGCTAAAATTTGCATAAGGTGGGGCTAGTACCTATAAATTCTGATTCCCAGGCGAGTGTTCTTTCCGCCACACTACACAGCTTCACTACCACCAATTGTGCGTACGGCTGTGAATCCCTCCAATGCCATGGACTTTCTGAGCTGGAAGGAGGGTTGACAATGAACCATTGCCCCACAGTCTTTGCCATTTAGTGCTCTGGCTCTCCCGTTATAACCTTCTGGGTAAACTATCTGACCTTCCAATATCTAGAAAGGGTAGGTACTGCAGAGCGTTCCTCTTTTGTTTGTCTCTTGACCAGTTAACATTTTGACTAACTTGGGGAACAAAGTATAGTTCTTTTGATTCCAGATTGTGACGTTGGAGGGTATAAGTAGCAGGATTTCCTAGAAACTGTTCTCTGAACTCAAAACTCTCATCAATTAGGAATGACTTGCCTTGATCCTCTCCTGTGGATTTTGGGAAGGGAGGTCCCAGGGAGAACATTTCAAAAACTGTTTATATCTTTGTTTTACCTCCTCTTCTCCCATCCTTGCAGTTGACTCATAAAAACATATTAAACCTCATCATTCACCATATTAAAAATAATCCCCCATTTATTATACTGGACAAGATATTAAAGTGTATACATTTCAGTAACTGTCTCTGAGTGAGAGGCTTAACTTTGGGGAATATGCTTAGGAACCACCCACTCTATACTGTAAAGGATGCCAGGTGGGAGTTGCTTGCCAAGTGATTACATTACCCCAACCCCTAGTAGTTTTCTCACTTAATTTCTGGCCAAACTCTGAGTAGGTAACAGAATGTCATCTAATTTCTGACCAGAGTCACATCCACAGGTCCAGACCTGAGGTCCCAAAAGAAAGATCAGGACATGTGCCTAACTCTCCTTGATTCTCACTGCTGCCACGGTTTTTTTTTTCTTTCTTTCTTTCTTTCTTTTTTCTTTTCTTTTTTAAAATTTTCCTTAGGAAAAACATTTCATAAAATAATGAAGCAGAAAATACGAGTATACAAGAATCCTACAATGGCAGAATGTAGTGTTAAGGTATTTCCCTACTTTGTCGGTGGTTTAGTACAAGATTTGTCAGCCTTCACATGCACTCTTTTCCCTTCGAACCCCTCTCACTGCCCTACTCCAGATTGGAGATTAGCACTCTGACAAATTGACCCCAAAGATCAGAGGATGAAAAGAGACAAAGATCAAAAGGAAACCAGGAATCACATAGGAAGAGGCATCATGATCTAGAGCCAAAAATACTGTCTTCTTTAATCCACAGATATCTCATAAAGAAAGAACTTGGTAATTCAAACAGAAGCGAAGAACGTCCTATACACAGATGGATTTTGACATAGTGATCTATTTAAGAAAGTGATTAGGGGTACCCCAGCAGCGAATATTGGACTTGAATGCTGATACTTTATTGTGTGTGAATTTGAAATTGAAAATCAAAGTAAACATAATGGCGGCTGCCACCTTTGCTGCGTTCTCTCCCTTCTGCCCACTAAGGTCAGAGACCCTGCCTAGTTTCCCCTTACCTTTCAAGTCACTTCAGTGGTGACTCAGCCAGAACAACATCCTTATAGGTCCATTGTCTTTTTGTAAAACCAGTGAAAAGGTAGTATGGATTTTCGAGGGCTGCGACTATATACAGTTAGACAATTACAGATAATAATGTTACTAAGAAAAGTTTTTATCTGAGGCCTCTGCTCTAGGTACATTTGTTCATCCCAAGTAAGCTCACTCTTCATCCATTTAGTCACTTACTCTCAGCAAACAGTTATCGTGTGTCCACCACAGGCCAGGCACTGAGGGCTGGAAAGTCAGAGGCAACGACTTGTCCTCTGTCCAGAAAAGATCCTTGGGTAGTTAGAGATAGCAGTGGAAGCCAGCTGTCACAGTAAGGACTGGTAAGGGCTGTGGTACAACTGGGCATACCACACCATGGGGTGGTTCACAGAGAAGAGGCATTGAAGGTAAACCAAGAAGGCGAAGGAAGGCATTCCCTCGAGCTAACTCTCAGAGAGGAATAGGTTGAGCAGAAGAAGGAAGAAGTAGAAGTGTAAGGTATGGCAAGAATGAGGCTAAAGCCAGAAGGATAGGCAAAAACCAGATAATGAAGGAAATTGGAAATTCTAGAAAGCCATCAAGGAGCTTTAGGTTGGGGATATGACATGATAAGAGAAATGCTTCAAAGTCACCTCAGTGCCACATGGATCGTGGCCAGAAGGGGGCGGAACTGGGAGCAGGGAGAGCAGTGGAGAGCTTCTGAGTCATGTAGACAAGTTCCGATGGGGATCTGAACCAAGGCAGTAACAGTAGGAATCAAGGAAAGGGACAGATTCACATACTGTTGAGAAGGTAAAATCCACAGGACTTGGCGCCTGCTTGGATGTGTAGGGTGAGAAACGTGAGAAGTCTGAAATGGCTCCCTGGTCTGGGATGGGCGACTAGGTGACAAGTAAAGCAGCGTCATTTCCGGAAATAGGGAATGTTGGTAGGACAGATTTAAGGGTGTGGTGGAAATAGGAATCTTTAAGTTTGAAACATGCTAAGACTTAGATGCCAGTGAACATCCAAGTGGAGATATCTGTTGGCAGGTGGCTGTTCTAGGCTGGAGCACAGCAGAGATATGTGGACTGGAAAGGATATTTAGAATCATCAGCATATGTAGCTCTGGATGCCATTTATTCATTCAGTAAATATTAAGGGCATACAGTCAGAACCAGCTTCATGGGTGTATGACCGGTGCAGTCACACAGCCTCACGCTCAGAAGGGCACCACATTTGGTTTAATGCTTTGCTGTCAGCATCTTAAAATTCTCATCGACAAGAGAACCTGCATTTTTATTTTGCACTGGACCCTGGAAATTATGTAGCCAGTCCTGCTTATAATAGCCTGGCCCTGTGTGGGGCTACAGTATTGAGCAAGGCAGACGTGGTTCTTGCCTTAGGAGCTTACCGGCTAGCAGACAATTAAGTCATCTGGAACAAAATGTGATGGTTCTGTATTAGAAGTACCAGACTAAGAGAGCGTGTAGGAGAGACCTCTAACACTATTCTTGGGGGTTAAGGGGTTGGGAAATGACATTGCCCAGGGAGAGGGAGACAAAATGGTAGCCCACGACAACAAAGGGGGCATAGAGAAGGCTGAAGGAGTGTCCCAGGAGGTGGGAGGGAAACCGGGAGAACGAGTATCCCAGATGCCAGGTTGGCAGAGACTGTCAGATGCTGCCGAGGAGACTGGGAATGGGGTCACGCCCAGTGGATATGGCAACAGAGAGGCCATCTGATGACTCGAGAGAGCAGCTGGGTAGAGAGAGGGGCAAGAATGAATTTACCCATGAGGGATCAATGGGAGGTGAGGAAGTAGAGACCCTGAATGTAGATTAATATTTACAAACCTTGGCTTAGTAAGAAAGAGAAGAGACTCTAAATGTGGGTTTTGGATTAGGAGAGTATCATTTGTTTGGTTTGGTTTGGTTTGGTTTGGTTGATTTTAAACAAAGTGCTTTGAGCATGGTTTTGAACTATGGGCCGAGAACCAGTGATGAGGGAGGTTAGGAATACAGAGAGGGTGTAACTGATGTAGGGAAGACTCTGAGGAGGTAAGTAATGGATGGACTCGCTCTGGTCAGGAAGAGAAGAGGAAAAGGTAGCTGGGGGAGCAGGTGCACTTCTCAGTGAAGGCCCCTGTGGCTCTGTGAAGTCGACCCCACTTTACTTGTGTTAGTAAACATCTATTGCCTCTTAGTTCTCTTCTTTTCCTGCCTCAGATTCAAGGAAAATTTTCTCCTAAATGTCTCATCTGTTCCTTTATTCAACAAGTATTTATTGGGTTCTTGCTGTGTGACAGGCACAACGCCAAGCATTTGGAATGGGTGATGAACAGAACAGACAAGGCCCCTGACCTCCTGGCATTTAGGTCCTGGAGGAGAATCTCCGTGGCTTGAGTGAGCAAGTTGGCTCCTCCTTGAGGGCCCACACCCAGTGACACCCAGCCCTCCTTCTGCCAGGACTGACACGCAGTCTCCATCTTCCCTACCTTTTCTTTTTAGTCATTACCTTTTATTTCCCTCCTGGATATTCACCTTTTCTAGTCCAAGCCTGAAAGCTAGAATTCAGGGGACATGTAGAAAAAGGGAAGAAAAGGAATTAAGACTAGCTTTAAGGATGATTTTGAAACTAGGTTGCCTTTGGAATTCGTTACAGAATTTTTGCTCCCGTCCCACAGGTTCTTAGGGACCTCGTTGCTACCTTAAGATTAGGCCTGAACCTAGACCTTCCTTTTAAGTTTCTCCATCGTCTATCAAAACCCCTACTCCCTTATTGTAGTTATTCTCAGCTGATAAAGAGGACAAAGACAATTTGAGTTAACTCACATTGATTTGTGAATGGTGGATATCACCTTTCTTGGAGGTGGGGGCTGTGATTACATTTTACAGGTGGCTCTGGGTTTATAAAAAGGAATCTTTAATTTGTCCCATTTTTGGTGGCATAATAGAAGAAGTGATACAAATTTTGAAGCAGGAGATATCCTCTTCACAGAGTCAGCTCCCCTAAATGTTACCAGTTTCTCACAGTTTTCACTGATTTTCTCCTAGACTGAAAATGTTCTAAAGCCCCCAAGATTTTCGTTGTCATCTCTTCTCTTGCCTGCCCCCCTCCACCGGTTTCTATGGCAGCAGCAACTGGGCACAAGTGGTAAAGAGTTGGGGGAGGGGTCATGACAGCTGCAGCCATTTATAGGGATTGATTCTAAGTCAGGGACTGCCTCTGCAGTGGGAGGGAGGGGTGCCAGAGGCTTTTTGGTACAAAGAATACAGCCTCCCCTGGAGTAAAGGAGGCATTGCCCAGAGCCAAGCTCTTCAGAGGCACTTCCAGTGTTTGTGGGTCTTCGCAGAGGAGTGTGTCAGGTCTCAGGTCTCTGGCTCCCTGCTACCAGGGAGCTTTTGGGTTTAGATAGACTGCAATTCTCCAAGCCGCTTCCATTTGTCATAGAAATGGCAACCTTCCACCACAACTGATCAATAGCTGAAAAGTGTCTGTCAGAAACCACTTAAGAACAAGAAGGTCTAAGAATAGGAGACCCACCAGAAATAGGCCTCAGAAAGGTTGCTCCACTGTTTTCAATCCTGCAGTCTCTCCTGTAGACATCTGCTCTGGGGAAGTCTGTTCCCTCAAAAGTCCTTGAGTCGGCAATAGCTCTTAGGCACATTTTTGGGAGTGTGTGAATTTCCTGAGCTTTAAAATGAGATGAGAGTGGTTTTTCCTGGACCCAGGATGTTATGCTAAAAACTCAGTCAGGCGTTCTCAGGTTTTGATGAGCCTATGAATCTCCTGGCGATCTTATTACCACAATGTGGATTCTGATGTCGTAAATCCAGGGCAGCACCTGAGAATCTGCATATCTAACAGACTCCCAGGTGAGGCCAGTGCTGCTGGCCCACAGAAACCTTGAGTAACAAGGCCCTAGAGCGGTACTGGTGACTACATTAAACACTAGCCACTTGTGACTGCTTAAACTTAAAGCTGAATTAATTAAACTTGGACCAAAAAATTTATTTCTCAGCTGCACTGACCACAATTCAAATGCTCTGTACCCACACTGAGTATTTGTGGCTGCCATATAGGACGGCCCAGATTAAAACATTCCCATTATCACAGGAAGTTCTATTGGAGAGCACTCGTCTAGAGTGAGCCTCTGTTGCATCATTCATCTATTCATCCATTTATTCACTGAGCATCTATAATGTGCCAAGTAGTATGCTCGGTGCTGGGCGTTTAAGGCACAGTTCCAGCTAGCAGAAAAAGAAAACGTAAGTGCACCAGAATGTGACATTCCTAAAGTTCAGATCCCAACGATGTGGCGAGGCATCGGAGTTGGCAGCTGCGAACCTTGCCGGGCAGGTGGGGAGAGAGAGTATCTCTTGGGCGTTTCTCGTGTGTTCTGAATCGAGCTGTGGAGTTAACACAGAATCAGGGTCCCTGTGAGTTTGGCTGACAATGCATTTTCACCATTCCAGGGCAATAATCATCAGAAATGGAGAAATTGTCCCCATGTCTTCGGAATTCACCCCCGAGACTGAGCGCCAGCGACTTCAGTACCTGGTAAGAGCCATGCAGGTTTGGCAGGCGCCGTGGTGCCAGGGATGGCGTCGGAGCTGTTTTGGAGGAGCTCGTTGCTGTTGACGGGGAGCAGGCCCACGGCAGTCAGACGACATATGGTCTTAACTCCCCCCACACACCTTCTGGATCACACATCCTGGCTCCGTGTGTGACGACACACTCCACCTCCGTGAATTGATTATTGTGGCTGATTTTCTCCCATCTGTGACCAATAGAAGACACAGCATGCTCTGTTTCTTTTAATGGTTTGGTATATACAATATGAAACGAGGGGTTGAAGAATGCCGATACCTTCTTCCTTGGCCTGCTACTCATTTTAATTTAAACAAAGGGGCTCAGTCTGAGTCACATTGTGAGAAGGATGGCAGCCCCGAGATCCTGCTGACACACCACTTACTTCATGCTTAGATATGAAATCCCAAGGGCCCTTTGGGAGAGTTGCAGGTGTCAGAAAATCTGTTTCTACCCTGAAAATAAATTCTCTGTGTAGATCGCTCTCTTTGGGGTCAAATTATGACAGGGCTCTAGCGGGGCTATTCGGTTTTTCAGATCCTGAGAATTTTTGCTTCATTCAAAGATTTGAATTTTGGGGAAAACAGAATAAACTTAATTTTATTCCAGGCATTACGCTTGGAATCTCAGTTCAGTGACTTTGGTCATCATCCTAGATTACTTTTGGTGGGGAATCTTTGGGGAATCTTTTGGTGTGAATAGCTGTTTTGTGGATGAAACGTTTTCTTGCCGACTGGCTTTCTTTTTGGACAACGTAGCTAAATCAGTGACCCAATAAGAGACCCTCTGCTCTTAGGAAAGAATTGATCTAGGCTACACAAAAATAACTTTGTTTACGTCTCTGAATTTCAGCATGTGTGAACTTCCAGAATTTGATTACTTTGGTTAATTTAGACGGTAGCTGCATCCTTTCCCTCAGTTCTCTCGTCTGTGTTTTTGTTTGTTTTACTCAATAACTATGCTGTGTTGCTTGGGTAGTTATCTGGTACATGAAACAGCAGGAATGTAGAACCAGTGTGAAAACATTTCTTCACTCTTTTAACGACTATTGGTTTCTAACCCTCCTGTTGTTTTTTTCAAGCGGATAAACTTGAAGCCACACCTAGGAGCCCAGACTTGAGAGCTGTTCATTTTCTTTAGCTGTCTAGGCAGATGAAAGGGATCCTGCATCAACCACAGAACGTCTTCATTCTGGTCCCAGCTCTGTTACTCTCCAGTTAGTACCTTCGTGCAGGTCTCTTAACCTTTCCAGACCTCAATTTGTCACTTATAAAGTGAAGAACTAGGTTAGAGGGTCACTGAGGACCTTCAAGCTGCCAGGATGTCTTCCAAGTAGAGTTCATAACAACTGGCCTCCTTGCCACCTGTCTGGTTTTCTCCAGTCCATCTTCTACAAAACCACACAAGTGATCTAATCACAGCCTTTGTCACTCCCCTGAGTACCTTGGCTCCCCACAAGGCACAGAATGTGAGCCACACTCAGCAAACCCAGAATCGTGGTTCCCACCCGCCTCTCCAGCATCATCTCACTGTCGCCCCACCTCCATCTGCATCCCAGGCTGCGGCCCCGGAGAACCATCCTCCCTTTCCAGGACACACTGCGATCTCCGCGACCTCCACGGCTTTGGGAGTATGCTCCGCCTGAATGACCCTTCTCTCCTCTGCCAGAAAAACGTCTCCTCATTCTTGGAGAACCCAACGCAAATGTTACTTCTTCCAGGGGTTAGTTCCCCTAACGCCTCCAGGTGTCAGTCCCCAGTTCTCACACAGAACTGTGTAGAGGCTTTTGGTGTATAGTATTTTATTGTGTATTCCGATCTCTGTCTTCTGTCTTGAGTCTTAGGGGGCAGGCCCCTTACTTAGTAGTCACCTCATACTGCCAATACCCAGCCCAGAGGAGATACTGAATTGGGATTTGTTGACTGAAAGAAAGAATGAATCAGTATTCATATTGACGTCTGGATCATGACCACACAGTACTCTCCCCTCTACCTTCCCCCAAAACCTATCACAGTGGGCACCAGGCCTTTGCCTCCCGTGCCTCGATGGCATTCTGTCTTCATTACCTCCTCATCTTAGTGAAAACGATTTCCTGTCTTCCTGCTAGAGGCAATGGTTAATAGTGGATTAACTTTTTTAAAGTTTTGAAATAATTTTGCTTTTTCATGTTACAAGAATAGTACAGAGAGCTCAAATCATTGACATTGAGGAGGGATGGGAATGCTGACGTTTTTCAGATCCCTGAATATCTCGATTTTGAGATGGTTGGAGTAAGATGCGTGTAGCTTCAGATCTCAGTGTTGTCACATAACTGTGTGATTTCAACAAGGTCCTTCAATGATCCCCAGCTTCGTCATCAGTAATGGGTATAGAAAACCTCAGAAGGAAGGTGTAAAAATTAAATGAAATAATATATGCAGAATTCTTCTGTGACACCCAGCAATCATATGGTTATTGTTTGATGAATCAAAGTCTTGCCACTTCAAATCCTAGTGGTCTGTAAACCACGATGATATTTTTTCTTTGTTTTTACTTAAGAATCACTCCTAATATTCTTGAGATTATTGTGTATTTTGGTATCACTCTTGAATAATCAGTGTGGACACAAAAGTGAGCCTAATGTCTGAATTTTTAAAAGGTGAGAACACTGTCCCCATTCTTTCTAATTCTTACTCCTAAGTCACATAGATTGCCCTAATTTATAACTAAAACTTTTCTCCCCAATTAACAAGAGTGTAAATGAATGGAACATAAATTATCTTGGTTGTCCAACTTCCTATTCTGTCCGGAGTCTAGAAATGTATGCTTTGAAATGGACAAATCCAGTGATAATATTCACATGATCTATGATGTGAATCTTTGTGAAGTATTTTTAGAGAATTATATTGAAAAAATTTGAGAGATCTATAGCATCAAATAACCTCGTGGTGATATCTGTATGGTAAAGTATTTGAGAGAATCAGGAGGTTTATAGTGTAAAATCTTGAAAATAATATCAATCAGAGGAAAACAGAAGTGTGATGTGGGCTTCTCTTATTCAGCCCCAGCATCAGCTGCGTGACTCGAGCCCCTTACACAGTATCTCTGAATCTCCTCTTCTCCTGAGTGAAAGGTATAGGAATACTTCCCCTGACATATTCTCTATATGTTCTGAAATTGAAATGAGAAGTAATCTCGTGGTAATATTAAGTACAGTATATACCTTATATTTTTGAGTGCATCTAATTTTATCAGTTCAGTTTTTGAAAGCAGTTCCCTTGAACTAATTGTGAAACAGTTTGGTGCAATGATAGTTGTAGTGTCCTTTATACAATTTAAACAAGTTAGTACATAGCTGAAAAGTTAACAATGTATTCTTTATTCTTAGGTCAAATCATATTTTTTGATGTGTGAAGAATCCTTTATGATAGAATTATTAAAACTTCTAGGGCCTTAGAGACTTGATTTGGGTAGCTGTCTGCAGTCCCAGGGCTGTTCGACGTATAGAAATAGCTAGTGATTTTCTTGGAGGTAGGGAGGGTTGAGAGCCCTTTATACATGAACCATTTTGATCTGTGTGGACGAGGAATGTTCTTGGTATGCACAGTCTGGATGCTTGGGGATTATAGAACTGGAAGCAGATTACAGGATGATGGATATGGCAGGCACGTTCATTTTGTTTGGCCTTGCATCCTGACCTTGGAGGCCCCTTCATGCAGCTCTCTGGGTAATGTGAACTTTGTTCCGTAGGTTCCTGGGCAGAGTGATTAATCAAGCAGGCTCGAGGATTTGACGTGTTCACACAGAATGAGGCAGGTGTGTGATGAAGGGGTCGGGCTGTGCACGTCTGCCCCAGCAGCTAGGGAGAGCTGACAATCCCACAGCCATGAATACGTTGCCTTCTTCTGTCGCTGAGGTTTTTTGTTTTTGTTTTTGTTTTTTTTTACTGTCTCCAGGGTGATTGAAATAAAATATTTAAGGGAGTCCACCAAGCTAAGTAGCATGTTTTGATGGAGTCAAGGCCCAGATAGGAGGGAATGCGGTCTGGTTCGTGGGCGATTCTCAGTAGAGTTTAGTGCTCTGATGCTGTGGCCTCCGGGATATCACCGGATATTACTTCAGGCGACAGCCAGAAATGGATCTTCCTCAGGGGAACTTCTATAGCCCGTAGGTGTGAGGGTGATGGCTTCCCTTCCATTCTGCCTAGACATATTTATAAACTCTGATTTTATTACATTAAGATGTGCTGTTATCATCAGACCTTCAAATAATATACTTCTATCCTTGTAGATAATCCAACTCTGCAGCTGTTTTTCATCAAGGACAATATACAGCAGAGATGAAAGTGGGTTTCAAATACACATTTGATACACACAAGTGCAGCATTATCTGAGATGATTTCTTGCTGTGTCCTTGGAACTGCTCCCAGCCTCTCCATTGAGTCTGGGTCTATTTGCCTGCCGTTTCTCTCTTACTGGGCTTGGAAAGGTTTCAGGAGGCTAGGATTGTGTTTTTGGGCTCTCTAGGGTTTTTCATGCTCAAGAATTATCTTCTAAAAAGTATATTCTGTGAGCCTGAACCTGCTTTTAAGACCAGAGGCCATTTATAATCAGGTGGGTCAAGTGTGCTAGTGAGTAAAAGTGACTGACCCGCCGCCTGGACATCACACTTAACCTTGAGAGCAGGTTGTTAGGTCTGGAAGTCTGGCTTTAGTCATGAGGAGGCAACTTCACCACCATTCTGCTTTGGCTGATGATTGAGTCATAGAAAAATTCTTTCCCATCCCCGCTTAACCCCCTTTCACAAAACTGCAAGCGAGTTTCAAAATTTCTAATTGAAAAATGGCAGGCTAAAGTGGTTGACATTTTTAGTACTTACTATAGCTTCCATTGATCACACAGATGTCATGAAGAAGCCAGGAGATTTTCAGAGCGCTGAATGGCACAGTCCAGGGCTTTAGAGGCGGGACTCATATTTGGCTCTCTTGGGAGCGCTGCTCAGCAGTTGGGGAAGATTCTAAAACACATTAGCTCTTATAATGGAACCTCACCACTTCCAGAGCCTTGATTTTGAAAATGAATATAAATGGATATTTTGTTTATTCCGGGTGGGAGGAGTCAGACTTGATGTTGAGGCATTATAAACCTACTATGTAGATCTAAGAAAATGGATTCCATACAGCTGAACAAAATAATCATGAGAATGTATCCCTAAATTTTCTTCTTTAAAAAATTAGTCTTACTGCACAGTCGCTATACGTATATAATCTTTAGATTCTCTAAAGCTCTGTCCCCCAACCCAATGTTCTGAAAAAAGTTGAGCACATAAAGCCAGAGCCATCTGTCTGTAGGGTCCCTTAAGAATTGATCTTGGTGAAAAGAAGCAAGATAATGTCATGCATCTTTTAACTGTATTAAATATATTAAAGTTAAGTATGCTATGAGAGAGGTACATAGGAAGGACTCAACGAGGTTTATTAGGGCAAACTCTTAACTATCTGTTTCACAAATGAAGTTTCAGTTGCTTCATTTGTGAAATAGGGTAATTACAGCACCCTCACAGGATTGGTATGAGGATTAATGAGTTAATATTTATAATGTGCTTATAACAGTACCTAGAACAGAGACAAAATAAAATCTCTTAGTTTTCAAATCTAACTGTATAGGAAGAGCTGTTTCATGGCCATCCTGCCATTGGGACCACTTTGGCGGCCTTTTATAAAATTTCTAAATTTCATTTGCATATGCAAAGAGATTGAAGATATGCAGGCATATCCTTTTTGCTGACATGAGTTGTTCTCTTCAAACGAATGCCTTTCCCCCACATTTTAATTTAGGAAGAAAAAGCATTAGGCAAATGGATATGGAAACCTTACGTGTTTTATGTAAATGAATACTTTTTACCCCTTATTCTATACATTAAACTGTTGTAGAGTTGACAAATCTAGGCAATTTTGTTTAATATGTCCATTTGCATACCAGATTCCATGTGACTCCTTTATCACAAGATATAAATTTTACAATTTTAAAGTTATTTTAGGGACATGATACTTCTCTCTGGTCGATCAGTATAGTCCCATGTAGAAATTTAAATGTGAACCTTCCTTGACATCCACATAAACCCGACAGAATTTCATCAATATTCAGTTCTATAATAGCTTAATATATACAAGCTCGGTTCTTGTTATTTTAAGACTTTTCAGGACAAATTAATACTAGAGAATTCTTTATGAAAGACTCCAACCCATGCATATTTTGATCTTAGCCATTTCACATTTTTCCTTCATTTTTTTTTTTTTTTTAAACCCAAACCAAAGTATTCTATTCTTACCCTGTAAATCAGGCATCCAGCCTTGGCTCTGGAGGAGCCATTTCATTTGACCATTGGTGATTACCAGTGGTTTGGCTGACGTTATTAATTTCATTTCATATGTGACCTAAGACTTTCTATCATGATAAATCCTCTTGAAATGTAAGGTTTCCAGTTCTCCTCTCATATAATCTAATGAGGGTTTTTCTCCGCTTAAAGGCAAAAAAGAGGAGAGATTTTTTTTTTAAGATTTGTGTTAAACACTGAAAATCCTCATTTTGATAACTTCTTTTCACATATCAAGAGGTCCGAACATTTTAAAAATTAATTCATATATAAGTTTTCTAGTTAGAGGACTTTCTAAAATATTTCCTGTTACGGAATCTGCCCTCCCATTTAACACATGAGTATTTTCACTTTCCATATTCTGATGGGAATGGCCATTGGAGCAACTACTTTGAAAAGGAGTTTGGCAGTAACTCCTAAAGCTGAGCATCTCACGGCCCATCAGTTCCTCCCCTAGGTGTGTACACATGTCTACCGAGAGACTAGAATGTGTCCAGCAGCACTGTTTGTAGTAGCCTAAACTGGAAAGTAACCAAATGCCCATGGAGAGTAGAATGGGTAAATAAACGTGGCAGAGTCACAGGATGGAACACTGTGCAGCACCGAGAATGAACAGCTTGTAACTACACACAACAACATGGGTGAATCTCACAGGCTTAACACCCAGGGAAGGAGGCAGCCTGTAGGACTCCATGGGAAGTACAGAGACGGGCAGAACCAATCTGAAAGCTGGGATGGTGCTTCCTTTGATGGGAGCGGCAGCGATTAAATGGGCTCCTGACCCTAGAGTACTGGTAATGTTCTATTTCTTGAACCGGGTACCAGTTACATGGATGTGTTCAATTTTTAAAAAGTCATTGACCTATACACATATGATATGAATATTTTGCGTAGGTATATTATACTTTGTTTTAAAGTTTTTATATAAAAAATACTTTCACTTTATTTAACTGTACATTATCCTTTGCAGAAGGGGTTCTCCTTGGTGTCCTGTAGGAGCCCAAGGTGAAGTGGCAGGACAGGTTCCCTAGGAAGCCACACTCCTGCCACTTCTCTGCCCTGCTCTGTTCTCTCCTAGGAGCCGCACACCTGGCCTCTTCTCACTTCCTTGCCTCTGCTCTTGCATGACCAGCTGTTAAGACCCCTTTCAGATTTTCTCTGACCCCAGCCAGTGAATACCCTACTCTTTGTCCCTTAGCCTCTGGGACTATCTCCATTTCTACTCATAAGCCTTCCTTAGTCTTCCCCACTAGTGCGTGAGCTCTGAGCAGAAGGGCCTCTTTTTTTATCCTTTGAATTCCTAGCCTCTGGTACCTGGCACACACTGGAACTCATGTGTTAGTTGCATGAATGCCTTTGGCTGGATACCCTGAAACCTGGGATAGTCTCCTTATTGGCTGACACCACTCATTGGCACGCTGACCACAGGCAGCAAAAGGAAATTATTTTAAATGAAGGAAGCATTTCATGTCCCCCAACGTGTACTTTTAAGTAACCTCAGGACCCACCATCTCAGTGTCTGCAGGAAGCCTGGTACTGTCTCCTTTCATAACCTCTACATACATATCACTCTTTGGGATCCGGTTCCTGTTTCTACACCCTCATTCTCCCTGCCTTGCCAACGTGCTCTCAGTTCTTCCCCAGTCCAGGAGGGTGGAGCTCAGGTCCATGTGCTCTGGAGCCAGCCAGACCTGGGTTCGCTTTATCCACCCACTCTGCTCTTGTGAGAGGATTCCTGGAAGGTTCCAGAAGATCTCTCGTCTTCAGACTTGTTTCCCTACTGTTGCTCATAGACTCTCACTGGGATGAGATGGTTATATTTCTTCCCAGTGCGGTGCTCATCTCCCTCCCCTTCCCCAGAAGCTGACTTCTGCCCAGGACTAGAGAGGAGAGTATTCAGAAGATGATGTCAGATCCTCCTACGCCATCCTCGGTGTCCTGCCATTTCTTGGCATGGCGGGTTAGGTGTCTCTTCCTCTTGTCCCTGGCCAGACAGAACCGTGTCTGGAAGTTTGTTCTCATTAGCTGCCTAGACACTAAGTAAGTAACAAAGGTATGTCCTAGCCTCTTTTTAGCAAACGTGTGCTCTCCGGAGTCCTTAGAAGGCTCTTGGTGACCTGTCTTCGGTTTTGCAAGGGCTGTCGTTACCGAGCTTCTCCGCCCGGTCCCAGGTGCCATTTGTGGCATGCACATGAATGACAGGTGTACCTCCACCACTCTCCCCTGAGTTAAGAGCATTCTGTTATGTTTTCCTGAGGGAAAGCCTCAAATTTTAGGATAAAAATGGCTATATGAAAAGCAGACCATTTTTTTTTTCCACACAGGGCAAGCAGCACACTTTAAATTAGATCTTAGTACAAAATATATTTCTAGGTTTCTAGTTGACATACTTATTAAGTAGACAAGTGACATAACATTATTTAGAAATTCTTAAGATTGCGAAATATCATGGGGTTTTAAATAGTGTATCTTTACCTACCTACCTACATACATATGGTTTTACAAGAAGGAATCAAATTAGAAAAAGTTAACTAAATATAAAA
>NW_011889326.1:773475-786086 GCF_000151845.1 Pteropus vampyrus | reverse complement strand
AGAAAGGATGGCCATGTGAGGTTGCAGTGAGAAGGTGGCCATCTGCAAGCCAGAAAGATGGCCCTTTCCAGGCAGCCAGTCTGCTGGCACCTTGATCTTGGACTTCCCAGGCCCCAGAACTGTGAGAAATAAATTTTTGTTATTTAAACCCTCCAATCTGTGGTATTTTGATATAACGTCCCAAACTAAAACCATATATACAAACTTTAGTAAGTAGTGCACAAAAAAAGATACACTAATGAGCAGAAGTGCACTTCCCTCTGAAAACCAGCAGATATATGTCCCGTTATATTTTTGCATCTCATTTTCATTAATCAACCACCCATTTGCTCTTCTTGTACTTAGTTCTTGAGTTGTTTTTTTCTTTAACAGCAGTAATTCCATCAGGTCTGACAAATGTAACAGTCATGATGAGTATGGAAAGTGTTGGTAAGAAGGAGGCCTGTCATTAGGACGTGGATGATGGTTTTAAAAAAAAAACAGTAAAAATATGTCATAGGCACACATGGAATAAACATAGATTCTTTGGTGGGCATGATTGTGACCAAAAAAAATGTGTCATGCAATATGTGGAATGTGTTGTAGCAATTAGCAAAAGAAAAAGAAAAATAACTATAAAAATAGAAAAATCTGAGGGGGTGACATCAGTACCAATGGGGGATGAATATTACAATATTTCCTCAGAGCTAAGATACTGTTTTTCATCTTCTGACATATCTGAAGTTGGGATATTTTACAACTGATTGTTGCTGTCTGCCAGGTGGCAGGCATGACACGGATGTCATCTCCTGGGCATGTGCAGGCATCAAAAGAGCAGCACCAAACTTGCGGGATGGATGTCCAGCTTCTTGAAATAAAATCCTGCAGACAAAAATGAAGCAATCTTTAAGCCTCTTTAAATCCAACTAGCCGTGTGGAGGTACTTGGAGAGATGTGAATCAAACTTGTTCAGCCACATTCCTGAAGTGGGAGTCAGGAGTAAGCTGGCTCTAGATAGTTGCAAAGCCGATTTAAGAACTTTGCACTCCTGGCTTTGAGGCTTGTGGTTCTTTTGTGGATTATTTAAGAAATTCTGCATTAACCAATGCTCCCATGGAACACAGGCCACTAGTATGTGGAAAATCATGTACATGGATGATTCCGAGTTGAAAACTATTGAGAGCTGCTGGATTCTAAATGTAAAAAAGTTTTAGGAAACTTTAGTCAATAGACTTCATTTATACATTCCTTTTTAAATATACACAACAGATAATAAAAATTCATGTAAGTCTAAAGGAGCCCTTTCAAAAAGTAAAATAAAAATTTGAAGTGGTAAGAAAGCATTGTATATATTTAATTCACAGCTTTTATTTCTCCCTGTCTTAGAGATAATAAAATAATGGTGCAAGTAATAAAGGAAATCTTAGAATCGACGAAATATAGTAGCCTATTGTTATGGGAAAAGCAAGCAGCTTGTTGAGACCCTGAAAGGCTCTGCATGTGATGGTGCTACAGATGTCACAGTATTTAAGCCTGCTCATCCTCAGAGCGAGAGGTGAGACCGCCCCGGCAGGTAGCAAAGCTGCTGAGGAGCTTCCAGCTGCCCCGCAGGCATCTGCCTCGGCATGTCTACCGATATAACTGCCCAGGCAAATGTATACCGACAAAAGGGCATGAGGAGGGGACCTGAATAAAGCACTGTCAGAGGTCCCACTCATGCTCCTGTTAGGAAGCAAGCACCTGGACCTCTGCATATTCACCCCTCTTAGTCACTTAGCTTGGTGAAGAAATTTACTTAGGAATGGCCTTTGGAGACTAGCCTGTGTGTTAATAATATAAGTGTGTCGCGTATTTATATTTACACACATATGTGCTCGTTTATATATAGTCATCACTCGGTATCCATGGAGGATTGGTTCCAGAACCAAATCCGAGGATGTTCAAATTCTTTATATAAAATGATGTAAGACAATGCATACAATTGGCCCTCCGTATCTGTGAATGTAAAACTCACAGATACAGAGGGCCAACTGTATACATATATGTCTAATATAGAGATCTGTATACACATGACACGGTTCACATAAGCTCACACACATACACATATTGTTTGGTAACCTGTTTTTTGCAAATATATCAGCTCTTTCTATGCCAGTACATACTCTCTTTAGCATCATTGTAAATGGCAGCATCAAATTCTTTTGTATGGAATTTATGCTCGATTATTTAATTGTATAATTAAATGATTTCTTCCAGTTACTTGTTATAAATAACGTCAGGAACATCTTGTGGCCAGGCTGTAGGCGCATCTGTACTGTTGTTCAGCTGGGTCTTCACGGATACCTATTTGTAATTTAGACTTTGTACGCTATAGGAGCGACAAGATTATAGGCCTTTTGTTGCCCCGTTATTTATTTTTGTTTGTGTGTGTATGTGAATGGGTAGGTTTTTTGTGTGTGTATGGGTAGGTTAAGGGTCCAACATAAGGGTTAGGATGAGAGTATGGGCATGGTATTAAGCTCAGGCTCTACAACCAACTAGGCCTGGCTGATAACCCTGGGCTAGGTGCCGTAACCTCTCTAGGCCTTAGTTTCCTCGTTTGTAAATTAAGTCTGTGACACATGCTTTGTAGTATTGTTGGGGTAATAACATAAGGCATATCAAATGTCTGATACAGTAACATCTAAATCAGTATTAGTCCAGCTTGGGAGTTGAGGGGATGAGAAAAAACTCCATGCTGATGCAGCCCCAAAGTTCTGAGAGACAATAAACAGTACATAATAGATGCTGCTGTTCATCGACTTAATGCCTCTGTTTTAGTTTTAATGGGTGGACCAAAATAAAGGAAAAATAATGGCATCTACCCTACAGATGGCTTCATGGCTGTGTGACTGTGCAGTCACACAGGGCCCCTACACTTAATGCTCTGCTGTCACTGTCTTAAAAATCTTCATTTTGAATGAGACTTCATATTTTCATTTTGCACTGGGCCCCACACATTATGTAGCCAGTGCTGCCATAATGTTGTTACGAGGGTGAAATGAGAACTCACAAAGCACTTAGCACAGTACTCAGGATATAAAAGACTTAGTAATCATTTGATGAACATAATTATTTTATCAACAGAGACAACCATGATAAGTGCATTATAGATATCATTTCATTATTAAAATAGTGTAAGACAAATATATAATTAATCTCAATGCACAGATAAAGAAACTGAAGCCCAAGAAGTTAAATAACCCACTAAAATCACACAGTTTATAAATGCAGACCTTGGGTTCAAACCCAAGTCTGTCTCACCTAAAGCCCACACCACTGACCTGCCCTGTTATTAGTTCCCTTCCTTCCCAGGGAACCTCTCTGTAAAACCCAGTGTTTAGCGTCCTCAATACCCATCAGCAGCCAAGTGTCACACCCAGCAGAGGTTTCAGAGTCCCTCAAAGATGATCAAGAATTCCCATCAGCCCTGGAAACTTCTGAGGCTGCTGCAGACAGTAAGAACAGTTCGCCTGCTCAGAATCTCTAGCTCAGAGTTCTGTTATCTGGCCAGATCTGACCAGCCTGGGGACAATTCAGTTTGCCTCCTTTCATTCCCGACACACTTAACTTCTGATGACTAATTTCTAACTAATACCGCTGAACCACTGTGAGAATCGGCGGGAGATCTGCCGATGTCAGGTCCTGGGAAAGAGGCTGTGGGAGATGCCTTTTTCCAGTAGACTGAGGACATGACCATCTGTCCTATGGCAGGGATCCCTTGCTTTCCTGCAGTGCCAGGCCATGATTTGCTCTGCCCACTCTTTTCCATGCCAAAAAGAAAGAGAGAGAGAAGATCCATTCCACCACGGTCTGATAACACACATATGGCTTGGTACGGGGTTGCTCCATAGTAGTGCAGGTTTGCTTATGGTATGTGGCCTCAGTGCAGGGGAGCTAGCTCTTGAGCACTTCCTCTCTTGGATAGATAGCTGGATCTGAGTTTTGAACATGACAATGAGACTGTTGTTTCAAAGCAATTCCCTAAGTGGCTGTTTGCTCGAGACTTTTGTAGTGTGAACAGGGATTTGGGGGAGGGGAAGAAGCCATCTGCTCTGGAATAGTCTTCCAATTACATGATCAAATTACTGCAGAGCAAAATGGAGGGCATCCAACGGAAAGTTCCTGTCTGGTGTTTCCAGCCCCAGTCCTCTCTCTGAGGCCATTGTGTTGAGGTGAAGATGCGCATGCAGGTTTCAAAGGCAAGGCCATGGTGACTAGGAGTGTGAGCAAGAGGAGAGCGGAGAAAGCCAAGGCTGAGAGTCAGGATGAGCTGTCTCGCCTCCACAACATGCCATTCAGGAAAGCGAAACCATCTTAGATTTGACTTAAAAAGTGAACCTTGGGAGAAACTCAGTCTCTTTTCCTGATGACTTGGGGGATACATGTC
This sequence comes from Pteropus vampyrus, assembly GCF_000151845.1. NCBI lineage: Eukaryota > Metazoa > Chordata > Mammalia > Chiroptera > Pteropodidae > Pteropus > Pteropus vampyrus. Next base: position 781,678 of record NW_011889326.1, on the reverse strand, counting down.
TTTGATTACAATTAATCTGTCATGTCAAAAAAAAAAAGGGATATCCCTTTATAAGTTAAGTTAGTGATTTTTATTTGCTGATATTCTGTTTGTATTGAGGTTCCTAAATCTATTTCTCTTAAAATATGAGAAGGATTTTCTTGTTTTTAAAATATGGCCTGTCTCAATTTGCAAAACATCCTCGAGTCTTATTTTTTTCTTCTAAATCTACGTGTGGTTTTTTTTTTTTTTTTTTCCTTTTTCTTTTTGCTATTAGGCATTCATGCAGCCTCACTTGCTGGGAAATGAGTTCACACATTTGGAGTTTCCAAGGAGAGTGCAGAGGAAGGAACTTGGAAAGAAGATGCTCTACAGGGACTTTAATATGACAGGCTGGTAAGAACACGCCTCCCTCCGCCTCGGCTCTGCCACAGTGTGTGTGAAGGAAGCGTCATCGCCAGAACAAGCCACTTGCACAGTTTGGGTCAGGAGGTACAGCCAGAGACCCGGGGGTGTGGTGAAGGGAAAGGGGCAATGCCGCCTCTGCTGTCTGCACGTGGACACAGTTCTCGAGTCACAGTGCTCTGTTTCTCTGAGGTCCTCCTTGGGGTCCCTAGGCCCCACAAAGCTGATGTAATTCCTCAGTTCACACAGAAGAAGCATTCAGGGGCTTTTAAAACACCTTAAACTTGGTTTTTAAGGAACGGGCCAGAGGTTTATTTGCCTGGACTGGCTTGGATTTGAACCCTAACTTTGACCTTTCTAGATAGGCAAAGTTGCATAAATCACTTCACCGCTATGAGCCCAATTTTCCACAGATGAAGTGAAAAAACATATACTCTTTGAAGAGTCGTTGTAAAGACTTTAGGTAATGAGCTATCCTCATTATTTTATTACAGTCAAATTGAAATAACAATCTCTGCAGGGGTGGTTTAGCTCCAAAACACACAAAGCACCAAGACTATTTCTGTAGTGTATTGGTGGCTGACATTAACTAAGACGTCATCTTTTTCTTCTATGTGAAAAATAGATATGATGGTAAAGTACTTGTACATAATAGGGTTATAAGGATTAAATGAGAGATCATGCCTGGAATGTAGACATGTGGGTGAAGATTTGCCCTTAGGTCCTGGATCCTGACCGTTGAGCCTCTTGCCAGTCTGGAGGATATAGCAGGATAATGGGACAGTGGACTCCTTCCTCGCCATATCTCCAAGACGGGCAAAGAAGTAGATTCCATTATCTCTTCTTCATTGACCAAAATAGTGATAACAGATGGTCACGGCCTAAATTCCCATGGTGATGTCTTCCAGGCTGGAAATCTTCGAGGGTACATATTGTCTTAAAGGAACAGTTAAGCTACCCTGGGAAAATAAGGGGATGATCTAAGGCACTTCCAGTTGTACTTTGCCATTCAAAAGAGAAAATCTTCACCGGCATCCACTCTTCTTCTAGAGCAGGGTCAGCAAACTATGGCCTAAAAACCAAATTCCACCCACATCTCCTTTCTGTGATTTTTTTTTTTTTTTTAATGCAACCACATTCATTTGTGTACTTTCGATCTTTGACTACCTTCACATTACAACAGGGCAGTTGAGTAGAGACTATAAGACCCACAGAGCCTAAAATATTTACCCCTGCTCTGAAATATAAATGGATTTACCAGAAAGGGTTCTGGAGTTTTGGTGCCCCAGAGTCATTACCCTAATGCCTGGGTCTTCTTTGTAAACTCATATTTTTTCACTTAGCCAAATCAGCACTTGTCACAGAAAAGTGTAAAGCGAGGGCTTCTCTAGTTCAGAAAAGCATTGGGGGGTTTGGTCTGAATTTTGCAGAGTTTTGAACGATGAAAGGAAAGGCATCTCACGTGATTATCGACGCAAATGAACAGAGTTGATTTAAGAGACAGCGAGAAAAATGACAAAATGAAGAGGAGCGTCAGGGAAATCAGACCAAGCTGGTATTAAGAGAACGTAATCAAGTGTAAGGGAAATTGAGATTTACCGTGGGGGGACTGACTGTAGGTTACTCGTGTATGTTTCTGAGAAAGAGAATGAGTGGCGAAAGCAGTGTTCTAGTAAGGTGGTTCTAAGAGGAGTTCGAAGGAACCTGATTAAGAGAGAGAGCGCATTCAAGAAACCAGAAAAAAACATCATAGAAATGTGTAAGTGAGGTCTCTAGGGCCAAACAGAGGAATGGAAGTAGAAAACAGAGAAGGAAAGAAACTAGGTGATATAGGCCACGGGATAAACATAAGGGGTTAAGTCATTAATTGCTCCAATTATCTGTTTAAATATGTCTCTTCAACTAGTCGATAAACCCCTGAGAGGGAGCCCCATGCCTCATCCTGTGCCTGACACATAGTAGACAGGCCACAACTGCTTACTGGGTGAAAGGAAGAAAGGGGGTGTAATTGACAGAAGCTGAGGGGGGACAGGTCGACGATGTGGGTGGTCGATGGGAAGGGTGGGAACGAGAAACTTGCATACGAGTGAGACATGTTGAACTTGACATAAGACTGTTTTTATGTTCGCTCTGTGCCAGAAAGGCAAACGAGATCTAAGCAGCCAAAACAAATTTGGTAAACAAATGGCTAAAGATTACCTCCGTTTTATAATTTTTAAAATGTAGATAAGTCTAGGGACTAGATTACATCCAACTTTGTATGCACACAGGTACTGTCTTTTACTCTCTCTCTTACACACACATGCAGCCCTGGCATGGCCCTAAGTCAGTAAACGGTCCGTAAGCGGGCTGCGTTTAGTGTATGGAACTCCACACTGAATAACTGAGGCTCAGCCTAGACTGAGAATGGCTTCCATCAGACGTGATTTGCAGATCCGTTTCAGCTTTGGCTATGAGCGGAGATTTATGTACCCCTTGGTGTCTTTCCTACCTGTTCTTACTTTTGATTTGAAAATGAGACTTCGGGAAAAGGAGAGCTCTTTACACCTTTGCTGGAAGAAGCTGAGATGTTTAAAACCAAAATAGACCACCGCCTATGTTACTCCCACCCCCACTTTAATGAATTCCTTTTTAAAATGTTTTTAAACTCTAACAGAAAACCTCAGATCTAGCAGTTATTAAGGATTTAAAGACACGGGACCGCAAATTGCTGCCTTTTTGAGTTGTCTATAGCAAGAGAAAGGCTGGCAATTCCTTGGAAAGGGATCAGCAGCCTCTCTTCCCACAAAAGCCTTAAATTAGAGTTGACCCCTGAATAATACCGGTTGGAACTGCACGTGTCCACTTCTACGTGGATTTTTTTCATAAATATACAGTCAGCCCCTCCTTATCCCTCTGTTTTGCATTTGCGGATTCAACCAACTGTCAAAACCAGGATTTTCAATCTGTGGTTGGGAGTTGGCAGATAGAGAGGGCCGACAGCATTGTTCTGCAGCATTTTATGTAAGGGCCTTGAGCATTCACACATTTTGGTATCCTGTGAGGCTCCTGGAACTCATCCCCTGTAGACACGGCAGGACGACTGTAGTTCAGTTTTTGGGGAGTCAAAATTTACACACAGATTTTGACTGGTCAGCTGTACTACCAAGTTGTTAGAATTGGTTTAAGGTGAACAGTTTGGAATGTGTCACGCTCAAGGAGACAAGTAAGCCCTTGCCTAGTCTCTTTCTGTTTCTTGGTTCGGAATTCACCTTGGCCCATTAACTTGTTTCTCTGAAATCTTTCTAACAAATAAAGGGTTCCCCTGTTGCAAAGCTGCTTGTTTAATCCTCGTAGTAAATTGCTAGTTGTGGAAATGTTTATCTCCCCTTTTATCCCCCACTGATGATAGTAATGGGGCTAGCTGACAGTTACTGGGAAAGCTAAGGGCCAGCTACTGTGGTGAGAGCTTTACGTGATTCTTCATATTTAACAATCCTGTGAGCCAGATACCTTTTGCAGATGAGGAAAGTGAGGTGCAGAGGCCAAGGTGCTTAAGGTCACACAACTAGTAAGGGGAGGCTCTGGGATGTGAACCTGGACAGCATCACTTCAGGGCGCACACTGTTTACTACTTTGCTGAACTGCTAAATGCCAAATGACTGCTCCTCCTCGTTCCCATTTTGCATTTGAGCAAATTGAGGCTCAGAGGGATTAGGTGGTTTGCTCAGCTCCCGCCAATGCAAAAGTGTCAGAATAAGGACTAGAACCCAGATTTCTGATACAATGCACCAGTCAACTTTCCTTCAGGGCGATTAGACATCATTATTCAGTTTTGAGCTGTGACATAAATTTAAGCAGGGGACCTCTATCCCCTAGGATTAGCGTCTCTTTGACAGTCCTTTAGGGTTTAAGAGGATGTGACGAAGCATTTCAGCAGCTGCTGAGGCAGTAACTTTTCTAGTTCTCACTCCGACCCGGTAGACCGTTGGCCAAATTGCTAAGAGCCTGTGTGTGCTTTTGGGGTGCTGATGGCAGGGAAGGTCCCCAAAGGACAAGATCTCCTATGCTTAGAAAAATTGCCTGCTTTCATTAGAGGAGCATCATACCAGCATTCTGTGGTATGTCTGCAGTGGGGAGGAAGTGTGGGAGAGGATGTCAGCTCTGGGAAGCCTTGTCTCATAATTAAGGATGAGTCTGTTGCCTCCTGGCGAAGATCCTTTCTCTCCCACCCTCGTGCTTTCTCAGAGACTGTGGAGCAGCTTGGCAGGCCCAGATTGCGTAGAGGACAAAAGGTTATTGTCATCAGGACTTTCATAATGAAATCAGCCTCTTCCCTGGCTCCCCCACCTCCCTTTCCCCCTCTCCTCAGATAGTTTGCCCAGTGGTTTGATTCACAACACCCCCAGAGCTGAGTTGGTCCCTGATGCGGCCCAGCTCTCACCTTCTGTGCCTGGTGCCATTGGTCCTGGTGCCAGAAACTCGGCCTTGCACTCAGTGCTCGCCGCTGCCCCTCCTCCCCAGCCCTTTGTGTCGAGCTGCTATTGCGTGATGCACACTAGCTGGCATTGTGAGCTTTCTGTTCTGATCCGCAGCCCTCCGAGCCATCTCAGGCCATAATTTGCTGGCAAGCATCTATGTTACCGAGTCGAAACAACAGTTTCTCGCAGCTGGCTTTGTGGCACCAGGTCCCCACTCCTGTGCCTGCTGGTGACTTCACTCTCTCATGTAAGATCAGTGTTCGTCGTGCTCTTTGTCCAGCTACATGGGGTGATGAGCAAGCCGGGGGCCCAGGAGGACATTCGCGTGGGAGGGGGCTGTAGCTTCTTCACCCCTGGCATTGGGCCAGAGTCTCCGGCAGCTGTTCCTGAGCTGATGGGATTTGTAGAGAGAGCGAGGGCCAGAGAGGAAGAGCAGTCCATCGTGTGAATGCGAGATTGCTCCCAGACGGTTCTGGTTATGAGTAAAGTACACCAGAACTCTTTCTTTAAGCAGAGCCTTTCCAACATTTATGATGGTCTCATTTCAAGGCATAGGCGGGACCCGTAACTTGAGATGGCATGGCTTCTTAGTAAAGAGCTTACAGCTTTGGGAGACAGGCTCCTTGGTAATGGTCCTTGCTCTGCCAAGATTCTGGGGACTTGAGCAAATTCTAGACCTGGGTCTCTCATTTATTTGTAAAATACTTCCTTTGCCCTTTGCTGCCTATCTCCGTGTCTGGTGGGGGATGCTTGTCAGAGCTTCTGGAAAAGACAGCTTCTGTTAGAAAGATTCCAGAGATGGTAACCTTTCATTTTTATCTCTGGCAGCCCTTCACTCTTTATGATTCTAACTTGATGACACAGCAGGGTAATTTTCCCTTCCTGTATTTCCCTTAAAACTATGAGCAAGTCAGGATTTTCCACTGGGAACAAACTTGGGTCAACTACCATTTTCTTCTTTTAGCACTTACTACTTTTATTAAAGCAAAGGCAATATGTTCTATTCAGTGCGCTCTCCAGCAGAGTAGCCACGAGCCACATGTGGCCTTTTAAATTTAAATTAAAGTTAAATAAATTAAAATTAAAATTCATTTTCCGAGTTGCACTAGCCACATCTCAGTTGCTAAGTAGCCACATGTGGCGAGTGGCTGCTGAAATGGGTGTAGGTCTAGCTGAGGTGGAGGATGATGCAAAAGAGCTGTCTGTAACTAAACATCCCAACAGCAAAGACTTTAAAAACAAACCGAAAAGGGACAGCCGAGCACAGCCAGGGAGAGTGGAATGGTGTGGCCACATTCTATGGCTTCTGGCTCCACCACTGAGTCATCTATGGGATAGGCTTCACTCCACCCTTCAGACCTTCAGGGGCGTCAGTCATTGTATTTAGAGACGACTTGTCCCCAGCAGTCGCTCACTGGCAAGCCTAACGGAAGACCTGTTTCATTGGCTCCGATCAGCAGCACACCTCTCTCCTGGCCTCCCCTCTGCCTCCTACACTGGTGCTAGCCGCTGGCACTTTTGTTCCTCTTGCTTTCCATTTTACTTCTCAGAGAGTATTTCAGACCCCGAGGATTGGATTAAAAAGCAACTTCACTGCCAACCCTTCCATTCTGTTTGGGGTGACCTTTATTCTTGATCTGCAGCCTAGAGCCCAGTTTGAAGGCGAGCGCCACAGTCCCACAGCTCTGGGCTGCTTACCAGCCATTCAGCTCACTGGAGGGAGCCCCAAGCATGGTCTGGAGCCCCTGGGTCAAGCTTTACAAACATTGTAGTTCCATCTTCTATCTTATTCTACGTTGCTCTTTTCGGCACCCTCTGACAGTGCATCCAGGCAGGCTGACAGGGACGAGGACAGGCAGATTGAGAAACGCCACACAGGGCTTTATGAAGCCAGCTCCAGAGCTGCACCGCACATTTAATATAAGTTGATTTACTGAATCAAGCACAGAAGCCCTGTTACAGAAACCCCAAGCTCTACCCTCCGGAGGACCACCTAATAAAGCAGCCCCAACTGACACTCCTCATTAGCTTTGCCACTGATCCCTAGGCAGTTTTTAAAGGGACAGTGTTCCTCTTTGGGGCCTGAATTGATATGTTGGCCAGACCTGTGGGTCTAATTAGCTCAGCATTATTAGTCTTCGTTGGAAAGCCTGCATTTTCTAATAGCTTGACTCCTGAGTTTTAAAGAGTAATTGGAAAATTCAAACTCTGTCCTTTTCCCTCTTTTCGTTTTTAATTACTTTTAACCCAATCTTCGGATATGTACCTGCAGATGTCCCTGACTAGCAACATTGGGCACAGAAGGATTTCTCAGTTCCGCTTTAGTGCGAATCCAGACCTTACAGTTATGCTGTAGACCTCACGGGGAGGATTTTCAGACTCACCAGAGAATTTTATAATTACTTCACAAGAAAGCAGGCCTTCCCCTATTTAAACCTGGTATTAATTTCCTCCCAGCAACTTGTATTTTCATAATTTAATGATTATGAGCCACCTTGGCAGCAATCCGATTGCTGAAAGCAATTTGGAAATCTGACTTCGTAGAGAAAAGAGGGGCTTGGATGTCATTTCAGAGCATTTTAACCGCAAACCTCAATAGATTGTGTGGGGTGGGGATCAGCTGGGACAGGGTTCGGGCACCCAAAACGTCCCTGTGTCCCACGTTCCCGGAGCTGAAGTCAGAGCAGCTCAGCGGCTCTTCGGGAGGGGCCTCTTCCGGGCTCCTGGAGCCCAGATGATGAATGGTTATTTGCGGTGTGCATGTTCTGCATCTTTTCAAGATTTGCAGCTCTAGCTGCAGGAACAGCAGGGAAGAAAGCCTGCCCTGCTGTGTGCAGCACATCTCCTGACAGTGATAAATGACTCCTCGCTCCCCTGGCCTCCTCCCCGCCACTCTGCCCATGAGGCCAGTGGAAGCTATGAGGTCTTTACAAAAGGCTGGAAACCAAGACAGACAGGCATTGTCAGGCCACAGCGAGGAGAAAGAAGAGAGATGCCCAACCAGCTTGCTCCCTATTGATGGTCCGCTCACCTTTCTCTGCTTTAATTATAAGTGTAAATTTATCATTCCTAAAGTGACCAAACTACTCCCAAGCATTTATTTTGCCCTCAGGCCCTCCAAACAGTTACAGCATTGGTCCGTTCCCATTCATGTACTGCTCTTTCCCCGGGACCATTGTTGTACACGTGTGTTGGTAACTTAGCGCCACGTGTTCCAGGGAAGTTTCAGGATGTCAAGTGCTTGCAAAAATCCCTGTTAAAATAGTCAGTGTCCTTTTAGCAGAGGAACCCAAAAGGCATTGTTTTATATTTGGCAATCCTTTATCAAACACGTGCTGCATGTTGGACATTGAATAGCC
>NW_011889326.1:746538-773425 GCF_000151845.1 Pteropus vampyrus | reverse complement strand
GTGTGCATGTTCTGCATCTTTTCAAGATTTGCAGCTCTAGCTGCAGGAACAGCAGGGAAGAAAGCCTGCCCTGCTGTGTGCAGCACATCTCCTGACAGTGATAAATGACTCCTCGCTCCCCTGGCCTCCTCCCCGCCACTCTGCCCATGAGGCCAGTGGAAGCTATGAGGTCTTTACAAAAGGCTGGAAACCAAGACAGACAGGCATTGTCAGGCCACAGCGAGGAGAAAGAAAAGAGATGCCCAACCAGCTTGCTCCCTATTGATGGTCCGCTCACCTTTCTCTGCTTTAATTATAAGTGTAAATTTATCATTCCTAAAGTGACCAAACTACTCCCAAGCATTTATTTTGCCCTCAGGCCCTCCAAACAGTTACAGCATTGGTCCGTTCCCATTCATGTACTGCTCTTTCCCCGGGACCATTGTTGTACACGTGTGTTGGTAACTTAGCGCCACGTGTTCCAGGGAAGTTTCAGGATGTCAAGTGCTTGCAAAAATCCCTGTTAAAATAGTCAGTGTCCTTTTAGCAGAGGAACCCAAAAGGCATTGTTTTATATTTGGCAATCCTTTATCAAACACGTGCTGCATGTTGGACATTGAATAGCCGTTAAGAACAGGGATGTGGAGCCAGGCTCCCCGGCTAGGTCAGTCCCCAAGTATGTTAGACCAATAATGTTACCTCTCTCTGACTCAGTTTTCCCATTTGTAAGTAGAGCTAATGACAGTAGCTAATAATAGGATGTCATGAGTTAATATGGTCAAGTGCGTGTGTGTGTGTGTGTGTGTGTGTTTGTGTGTGTGTGTAAAATCACTAGCTATTATGAAGAGTGAAAGGGTCAGCAGGATCTGATCCTTGTCTCAGAAGGTATAAACCTAATATGCGTTGAGATGCTTGTTTCTCAAAGTAGAGGCTAGAAACCAAAAAGAAAAGCGGGGAAGGATTAGTTTAGAGAAGCAAGAAACTGAAGTAAGGTCAGGATGTGCTGGCCACTTCTGCCTGGCAGGTTTGTCCCCCAGCATGCCAGGAGGGGCTCCTATCTACAAGAAGAGAAACAATATGACTAGGAAGCCATCCTGTACCAGCCCCTCCATCCCTAGATGCTGCTGGGTAGATTGCTTTTGTTTATTTATCTGTGTGGGAGGGGGAAGGGTGGGGTGTCCATACACTGACTTTCTGTCTCCCTTCTGAGTCCTAGCTGCTGGACCTGTTAAAGAACCACTGCAGCCCTCCTGAGCCTCACCAAGGATCTAGGGATCCAAGCCCCTCGGCTGCAAAGCATGTCCTCACATAGGAGGGACCTTATCAAATAGGACAGTGTTAGCATCATAGGAATGACCAGATGGCCCAGCCGACATTCTGGAAATTTACTGAACAATGCCATTTTACCTATAAATCTATCCTTAAAATCTCAGGAGTGAGGGAAGTAGATCTGTTGGAATTTGTGAATAAGTAACAAAAGCAAGACCGAATATAGGGCTTATAAAAAGGAGTTTAAAGAGAAGGCCAGGTGTTCGTGGCAGAGTGGGTGGTTGTTTCTAAGAGGGAGGTTGGGATTGGGGAAGACTTCATGGAAAAGGCTACTTTTGAACCAAAGTCTGAAATAGGAGAGGAGTTTAAGAGGCTTGAAGGCAGGAGGGAGGGACATCTAAGCGGAGGACATAGCCCCAGTAGAAGCCCAGAGGCATGAAAAGAAGATGAATATTTTGGAAATGTGGAAGCTAGAGGTAATATTCCAAATATTCTGACACTCAACGTGGAAGACTAGGCTCCTAGAAACCCCTTGCCATGCCAGGCTTTAACTCTTTACTTCCTACATCACAGGGATTCCAGGGGAAGATTGAGAGCAGCAGGTGGGGATGGGGTGGGGGCATGGGACAGTCATAATTTGCTAAGCAGCACAGAAGTGTTCCGATGTTTCCACCCTCCTTACACTGATATTGGTGTGTATCAACGAGATGAGAGTTCCGGTGATAGCCTAACAGAGGGAAGTGAGAGGGCACGGAGTGAACTATTGAACTAGGTCAGTAGATTGGAGCCAACTCATGGGGAACTCTGAATACCATGCTAAGGATGGCAATAATAAACAGTTTTCGTTTCCCACCCGTAAGAACGCTCTACCTCTGTGAAGTATGAAAATGACACACAGCGGAGCAGAACTATGGAGCTGACAGTGTATTCAGAAGGACATATGGTCCGATTCTCAGCCTATTTATAAGATCTTGTTTTTAAGGAAATTCCAGAGGAGTGAATGCTTCAGCACTCCAGCAGGTTTCCAGGTACTTTACAGCTCTGCCAAGGAAACATTTTCCTGTGTCCAACCTACTTTCCTCCAGTTAGAAAGCTGACTCTTACCAGAGCTTGGTAAAGTGTTTCCTTTTCCCTGCCACCCTTTCTCTGCCCATCACGTTTCAGAGTAGGAAAAACCAGTGTTGCTGGTTTCAAGATGAAAATCCCACAAAGGTGCTAACCCACCATGGCCTGGGAGCATCTTCTCCAGAATCAGCTGGAGCACTGGTTTAAAACCCCCGCTTGACCCAGGAATCCACAGGCAAGGGTTGGTGAACCACCACTGCAAAAGCATCTCATTCTACCTACCGTATTGTTCCTCTCACCCTCAGACAAGTAAATCAGAGACTTCTTCAGAGCAGACTTAATTAAGGTTTTATGTCTGTTCCTTGCTGAAGAACTGAATACAGATCTTTCCGAAACTGGAAATCTCGGTAACACATTCACTTTTCATTCTTCATCTTATTGCTCTGGCAAAGGCAATAATACTCTGCCAAATTCTAGGTTCCAGTTCCACGAGGATTAAAACAGCCTTGTCAGTCCCTCAGGGTAAACCAGATCCTCTGCATCATGCTTGGTAGTTCAAAGGACAGAGTGCAGGGCTTCATCGCTGTCGGATAATCAGTCTTGACCTGGTATTCACTCAGCGATGCGGGTGTTGTATGGGGCATCAAAGATACAAGGAAGGCCATCCCTGCCCTCGTGGTGCTTATAATCAAGTGTAGGACAGGCCCAGAGATGGATGGTTACAATCCTATACCAAAGCTGGTAGAGAAATGTTTACCCACAGTGAAGCTTTTTCATCTGAGGTGATTTTTAAAAACATTCCAGAATCCCTAAAGTCCTGGAATCTGCATTTTTTAAAGCCTCTCAGGTGACCCCTGTATATCCTTACACATTGACCTTGGGCAACAGCTTACAGAAACAGTTGATTAAAGAGTATTGGGCAGCCCAGGCCCTTTAACAGGTTTGTGACTTTTGCCCCCTGGTTATCTTCCTGTTGCTTGGGAACCTATTTGCCCATCTGTGTTGGCCTGTGTTCAGGAGAGGGCTGTGGATGGACTAGCAGTAAAGGATAAGGGGCGATAAAACCTTTTGGTGCCAACGGTGGGTCAGAGTAGAATTGAGCCTCTCTTTTCCCCTATCGATGCGCGTGCCCATAACTTGGATAGGCCCCAGGCATGGTATAAATACACAGAGTAGTTCAGGACTCATGTTCCCAGGGCAGCTAACTTGCTGGTTTCTCGTTCCTGTTCATCCTGAGTAAATGATATTCTCTCCCCAAATTTGCCTAATCCTTCCGGGTGGTCCTGAGTCACCTTCTGAAAAACAGGGCACCCAAGTTTGAAGATTTAGTCTCAATTTATTAACAACCAAACAATTTGAAAGCCAAACTTCAAGTTAAAGTCAATCCTACAGAGACCTTGTATACTACCATATTGTCAAGAGAAGAAAAAGCCTGAGAAAGTGGTTTGCTTAAACTTCTGTGTGACTTAACTAGAGCAAAAACCTGGGGAGGGGGGAAAGAGAAGACTTAAATTTTTTTTATGATTTACTCTGAGGATGAGGATTAGTAATTAAGCATTCCTGTTGCATAGCATGCCATTTTATGATGTTCACACAGATTCATAGCCTTCAGAGATGGGCAGAGGGCCATGGTTAAGAGTGCAATGCACTTTGGAGAGGATCTGGAAGTAAGCCTGACTTTTGTTTGTCCTAGTTGTATGACCTCCATTTTCTTACTTGTGTAATATTAATGTTAATATCTCTTACAAAGTTGTTCTAAAAATTAAATAAGTTTGGAAAATATAAGTGCTCAAACAGTGCTCAAAGGAAGTGTACAATAAATGTTGGGCACATTAGAATTCTGTGTTAGGGGTGAGGCAACAGCAAAAAATTTAACAGTCGCCGCCTTGGCAGTCCATCTTCTAAAACAATAGGGCCCCCTTGATGCAGGAGCTGAGAGGCCCTCTGGTGAAGATTGGCAACCGTCGCCCAGACCTGTGCATTTACCCTGGGGCTTGAATAATCTGGATTCCCAGAAGAGTGTGGGAAGCCACAGGATAAACATCTCTTTCACCTGAAGATTTTCTTGAGGGGAGGCGAGGAGGGTATTTTTGTGTGTTGAAATCAATGTTGATTTTGTGTATGCTTATGTAAAATTCTCATGGCTTTTAAAGATAAAACAGGAAACTCGAAAAAGCATTGATGCTTACTCTGAGATACTTGAGCTCTGCCCACTGTGGTGTTACCAGTTCAGGGGCACTTAAGTGGAAATTTTGAAACCATGTAGCATAGGGTAGAGTCCCAGCCTGCTTGTGAGTGGTTTCTCCCAGGGGATACTGCAGGACTTGGTGCTCAGGATACAAATATCGATAGTCATTACCAGTGTGAGGGAGGCTTTGTGAAGCGGGGCTGCAAAGCCAGCTCTGAGGAAGTGGCCTCCGCAGTAAAATGCTCTTTGTAGCAAACAATCTATTTGCTCTTTTCTCCCCACCATTCGTGGATATGGGGTCAATTTTTATTATTTTCTGATTTGTATATATCGACGTGGCCTCATACAATATAAAGGTAATGCCAATGAAATTCAAGTTTGTTTCGAAATGAATGGTCCCTGAGAAAGCATAAAATAAGGATCTCTGATTCATACCTGTGGGAGATCTAAATGTTATTGATTAGAAGATGAAGCTCTCCTAGCCAAGTGCTAATGTCTACCAACTAGATACTGAATCAGAAAATCTGAAATTTCCCTAAAAGTCATCCAGAATCTTTTATCCTGAAACATCATGGGTTCTGTTTTACATGCATACGTGATCAATTATATCTTCAAAAGACTAATTCAAACTATTTTCTTCTATATGAATCTTTTTCCACTGCTAACCTTGGGCCTATGAGTCAAGAGATGATCTTTGTTTTGTTTTATTTTATTTTATATATGTTTCATATTTTATTTTATTTTATTTTATTTATTCCCAGCACCCGTGCTAGTGCCTGGCACATAGCAAGTGCTTGGTACATATTCACGAATTAATCCAGTAGAACCTATTACTCTCATCTGGTCAAAGCCTGAGCTCCTTGTTTTGAGCTATGTACTAGGAGCAGGTTCTGTTCTTCTACCCACATTTTCCGCTGTGGGTAAGGACCCACTAGTGGGTTGTGAGGTCAATTTAGTATATGGAGATGCGCATTTTAAACAAATTAAGTAGCATAGAAAAAAACCATCAAAGTGTACATCACATGGTAAGAGTGAATACTATTTTTGGAAAGGTATTTGTCCACTGGGTTACCAAGATTGATGATACATTTCTCATGGTGGGTCACAAAGTGCGAAACCCCTTCTCTAACCCAGTCAACTTTCTCAAAGAACATGAACCAGTGAAAAGAAAGCAAGTTCTGTTGCCTCTTGCTATCATCATTCATAGGCTTATGGCAGAAAGAGGAGTCTTTAGGCGAAAAGAGAGGCATGGTTATGGCTCCCAGAACTCCAGGCAGGGTCTGGTGCAGGCATGCGAATGGAAGTAAGGCGAGAGGTAGGTGTATATTCCTAAGACTTGTGGGTTGGCCTTACTAATCAGGGGACTTACACAAGGGCAACGGCAATGTCAGGGAGCAAAGCTTGGGCCCTATTATGGAAAAAGTTTTCCTGGAGCCATAACCCCCTTTTATTTGTTTCTTTCATCACAGATAGCCAGACACACACAAGCTAGGCTGCACTGCACCTACCAGCTCTCTTCAATTATATCACTAAATATTAACCATACTCTTACAATTCATGTATCCTATTTGTGCCTGAATCCAGACTGCTGTACTGTATTAGCACAAGGGCCTACAGACTTTGGTTCATTTAAATGACACTCCAAGGATCAAAAGAAGACCTGGTAGCATTTGTTCGTGGAGCATTTGGCCTCATGGGGAACTCCTCCAAGAATCATGTGATCGAGATGCCCATTGACAACAACTCCCAGCTCATAAATCCAGGGACCCAGTGCATCAAAATATGACCCCATTCCCCAAAAGTTAGATTTGCAAATAACGAAAGCCTGCTATACAATGGCGAGCCTGTGGCAGAAACATTATAAAGGATACTTCTAAACTCCGAAATGACCTGTTGGATATGGGACATTGTCGGCCTTTGCCAAATAACCTTGGGCCCCAAGGGGGCTGCCTGTCATCCTTCCTCCACAACTTGGACTTGAGCTTGACCTCATTAAGCTTGGCTCAGATTCACTCTCCCTGACAGTTTAGCAACATTTTTCCAGCCTATTAAGATTTGATCCAAAGATAAATTTAAGAAATTTCTGAGGATTTCTTAACTGTAAATCTTTGCAACCAGGAAAGAAAAAAAAAAAAAAGGCCTCTTAAAGAAGACATTTAAAAAATAAGAGTAAGACGTAATAAAATACCAAAATCTTGTAGTATCTCCTTAAAGAAAACACGTGCGCACGTGGACATTTATGCAGCGGGGAGAGCGAGAAGGGCCGCTTGCTGCAGGAACACCTCAAGGAGCAGGAAGCAGCCTCCATTTACTGAGCTCTGTGGTTAGGCTTTGGGTTTGATTCCTTTGGAAATACAGATGGCTGGCTGGAAAAAGGAAGCATGAGGTGATTGCCAATCCTGCGTTGCTTTTTCCAGGAAGGTCTGCAGAGGGTGGGTGTGGAGAGAGGCGAGTCAGGGGAGAGCCTCTGTGGATTCTGTGAATTGCTTAGTTGGGGGCATGCCAAGCTCTTAAAAGCCACGAGTGGCGTTTGAGTTCCATGGATGTGTCTGTTCCTGACTAGCCCAGGCCTAGGCGGTGTTTCATCCCAGGCCTCCTGGGCTTCAAGCTTCTGTTAAGATTTGGTTGTAGGAGGCAGAAGTGGGGATAAAAGACTGAGGTGCTTCTGCCCACCATCCCCCATCCAGACTTGCTCAGCCACTGTGAAATGTGCCTCTCTCTGCCTAGGACTTGGTTTCTGCTATGAGCAAAACAAGACTTCCTGCTGTGGCTTTTACCTCCCTCCTAGAGGGGCTCTGAACCGCCAGCTGAGGGGGAAAATTCTCTTTTTATGACTATTTCAGACCAACCCACAAGCACCGTTTAGATTATTAGCTCTGAGATATTCTTCTGAGACTCACTTTAGAGTGGAACCATGGACTTTTCTGGATAAAGTCGCACAGGTTCTGTCCTTCATGCTTTGATGTCATGAGCAACAGTGGGAAACGTAGGAATCGGAGTGTCTTGGGAGGTCAGCAAGAAGTGGCTTCCTTGTGCGGATGTGCTGTCTTCCTGCCCGTGGTCACCATTTATCGATGATCCACATCTTCAGTGAAGAAAGATTGAGCCTCCTAAGACCTTAATAGCCACAACTCATAGTTAAATAGAACCTTATCCTTCACAAGGACTTTCCCAGACACATTCGCATTTCATCCTTGCAGCCTTCCGTGAAGAGTGCAGCTGGAGAAGCAAATTCAGTGAGGTCAAGGGACTTTCCCAAGTTCACAGCTAGTTCACGTGAGGACTGAGATGTGGCTTGAAAACCTCTGACTCCAGCCCAGGGTCCTTTAATGTACCACAGGGGACTCTGCCAGGAGGGAAAAGAGAATCCAGGATGAGAGCTTCCCAGGGGAGGAGAGGCATCCAAGGCCACATTGAGAGGTTAGCGAGTGGAAGAATGTGGCTCTTTGGTGTGTGTCGTTGGAATTGCACGAGTGGGTTGTCCAGATTAGGCAGTCCCTGAAGGAAGAGGGGCCCTTACTCCCCCAGGAGGGGTCACATTCTTCTTAAATGACTTTGAAGTATTGCTAAGAAAATTAAGACTTAGGGAAACAAGTGGTATTTCTTTCCAATTAAAGGTCATGACTTAGGAGAGAAGGGAGACTGTGGGAAGTGATCTGTGCGGATGACACCACAGCACGGACTTTGAGTCCCTGGCCTGCGGGTTAAAAAGTCAGACTTGGGGCTCTGGCTGGGAATGGAAGGATCCAGCAAAGACTAGAAAGAACTTTCTCAAGCGGAAGTAGGCTTTCACCGGAGTCAATATGGAAGTGGAAATTGTCTCAGTAACTAACACCATGTACCCTGGAGAACCACTGCAACCCAAACTACCGTTCTAGAGGTGGTACTCAAGAGAAAGTAATAGGCAAGAGGACCATAAGTGCTGTTTTATATATATATATATATATCTTTATGACTCTCTACTAATATATAGATAATAAAAGGGAGCCTAACATTTTAATATTAAAAGTTCAAGGTATCACCGATAGGACTCAACCCTGAATTTCTGCCATGAGAAAGCTTATCATTAAGGCAAAACAAATGGGGAAGCAAAGACTATGGTATATATTTAGAGGGAAGATTGTGTGCTAAGGAAGAAGTGCCAGACTTCATCTATTTATTCATCCTTCTAGCTAGTAACTTCTTTACATCCACAGTGTGCCCACACGGTTATAGATATGAGCATATAGCAGTGAGTAAGATAGAGTCCCTGCCTCTGGGAGCTAATGTTCCAAAGGAGGAGGCAGAGTATAAAGTATAAACAAATAAACATAAGTAGGGTAGTTTTAGATTGTGCTGAGTACATGCCACAAAGCTCGAATGGGGTAGGCAGGAGCAGGGAGTAGCATACTTTCAGATGAGCTGAGTGATGCACAGGCGCCAGCTATGAGAGGATCTAGGGCAAGAATGGCCCAGGCAAAAGGTAGGACAAGGTCCATGACACATTAAATAAACAGCAAGAAAGCCAGTGTTATGAGCTTGTGGCTGAGTGATAAAAAATGTCAGATCGGTGTGCAAAGATCAGATCATGGAGGGCCTTGTCATTGGGTTATAGTTTAGGATGGTGGAAAGCTAAGGAAGAAATTTAAGCTGAGGAGTGATGACTAGATTTATAGAGAAATAGTTGTGGGAGACTGGCTTGCAGGCCTCTCAGCAAGTCTGAAAATACAAGTAAAGTCCTTTCTGATAAAAATTACAAAACTGACACAGACGAGCCGTGTTCATCCTGGAAAAGTCCTATAATTACTCCTCATCAGAAGAATGAAAGGACATCAATATGGCTGCACGGGGATGTCTCGAGTTCCAATGTTCAGAGAATATGTCTGGAAGACTCCCAGGAGCAGCACACATAGCCAGCCAAGATCAGAGAGGCAAGAAAGGGATTTGCTTGTGAGTGAGCATCAACTGCGACTAACACATCTGAGACTTAGAATGCGGTCATGGAAAACGAGTCTCTTTGCTTTTGTTTTTCCTGTTCTTTTCCTGTAAAAAACAAAAACAACAACAGCAACAACAACAACAAAAAAAAAAACAGGAAAAGACATAAGATAGAATAAAGCCCCTGCCTGGGGTAAGTAGAATTCATTGACTTGCTCACTTAGTTGAATTTTTTCGGGCACCCTTCATATACTGGGCATGCTTTTAGGTACCAGGGATACCACAGGAATCAAAACAAAAACTCTTTCCTTATAGAACTTAGGTGTGTGTGTGTGTTGGGGGGTGGGGTGTTGCACGGGTTGCAGTAGAGAAAATAAACATAATAAAGAAGTAAAATACTTAAACTGTTAGATGGTGGTAGATGCCATGGAGAAAAATAAAGCAGAGAAGGGGAATAGGAGATTTGGGGGAGAGGAGCGATTTTAAAGAAGGTTATTTCATTACTTGTTTTTTTATTTAGCGTATGATAGGAAAACCATTGGAGGATTGGAGTAGGGTAATGACGTTATCTGACATTTTAAAATAATTACTCTGGTTGCTCTGAGAATAGAGGTAAAGGACAAAACTGAACAATTTTCAGCACCTTCACTACTATCACCCTAGTCCTGGCACCATCCTCTCTTGCCTAAGATTATTGTAGGGAGGTTTCACGAGGCAAGCAATACTGTAGGCAAGAGAACGTGGCGCCAGGACTAGGGTGATGGCAGTGAAGGTGCTGAAAACTATTTCAATTCTGGATCTGTTTGGAAAGTAGAGATGACAGTATTTGAAATAATGTTAATAGACAAAATACTCCATTCCTGTTGTGTTTCCTTCTTACTAGAAGATCAAGAAGGTGAGGAATTCTAGGCTGCTGTTAAGAGAAGTATGCAAAAGATTTGCCACCAGTAGAGGCTGGGTCAGGAACAAGTATAGCCAGAAGGTAGTTAGACTGGTGGGCCTGAGAGCCACAGCAAGGGAGTGAATGGGGAGATGGTTCGGGGTGCCAGTCTCGGACGAGAGGATATTCTTGGTGCAGCCCACATGACTGAGGTGCCGATAGGGAGCCAGGAAGAAGGTCATCAGGAAGTAGGTGGCAGTTACAAAGTCAGGATTCCAGGAGGACCATTAAAACATAAAGTTGCCGAAAATCTCATCAGAGGACCTCGGCTGAAGTCATCAGGGAAGGTGGGAGACTATTCTGAAAGGTGAGGGGAGGGGGTTTGTGAGCAGATGGAGTTGCCGATGAAGGGGTTGATCGAGTGGCAGTGAGAGAGGCTCAGCCTGGAAGGGAGGGAGCAATCGGGACTAAGAGGGTCTGAAGGAGCAGCATCCACTAGAGGTGGTGTAAATCTGGGGACAACTCAGATTCACTAATCAGTCAAGCTCCATTCGTAATCTTTGTGATAGAGTCTGGTTCATCCTGGCAATAGTGTACATGGATGTATTTTGACTTTGTAAGAAATTTGATAATTTCTTAAACTTTTTGAAAAGATGGAGAAATACTGTGTGCATAATAGTTGTTACTGCTTTGTAGATGGCCGGAGAGCTCTACCCAAAGAGTCTACATCAAAGATAGACACTGTGTCTATCTTGATTAGTGTTTTTAGCCTTTTTAAAATCCTACAACCCCTCCCCCACCGACCTCGCCAACCCCTGTTAAAACATTAATGTCTCATGGTCTACCCTCTGCTGTTGAGTCTGTCTTCTGTGGTTTTCCACCTGACAAGACTACAGTTTTTCATATTGCACCTACTTTCATCCATTTGCCTTCAAGAAATGTCGATACAGCCCTTGTCTGGCTAGCTCGGCCTGGAGCAAGGTCTCTAACATCTGGGTTCTGCTTAGCCTTTTTTTTCCCCAAATCTTGGAAGAAGACTGCAGAGCTGCTTATCAAATTTATGACATAGCATAGAAGGAGAGCTGATATTTTCGATGAAAGGGTATGAATTCAGACGTCTCTGGGTGGGTTGAAACAATAGACTGAAGCTAGCAAGATAAATTTCATAAGGGCAGTGGAGTCTTTCATTCAGAGTGAAATATCCACTTTGTAAGTGTAAACTAGAGGACAAGATGAGTCAAGAAACCCCAAGAAACCTCTCAGCCCTTTTTTCTCATGCACTAACTGAGTTTTTGTTTAGTTGGGTTTTTTGTTTTTCTTATTTGTCTGTTTTCACTCATCATTTCAATATATGACCCTAAACCACACGTACAGACACATGTGTACATGCACATGATGCAGATATAAGCTGCAGTACTTTAAAAAAGAACAAGGTCTAAGTCAAAGAAGTAGTCATTTCATCCTTCTGCGGGCCACATCGTAAGCATTTCCAGTTCTGAATGCCATTCTCTGAGGTCGCCGACAAACTAGAAAGCCCCAACAGCCCCTACCACAGTATTCAGTGCTCAGTTAATAAATATTTATTGAATGGTTGGTGCTTCAGTGGTTAGGGATGGTGCCCCAGGTCCTGTGAAGAACAGTTGAAGGAACTAGGAAAGAGTCAACTTTGAGATAGCTCTATTCAAATATTTGCAGAGCTCTCAAGAAGAAGACAGACTAGATTTATTTCATGTTTTTCCAGAAGACAGACCAAACATACCAATGGGTGACTGTTTGGGTCAATTCAAGAAAATGTCCCAGGGCTGTTCTCCAGTGGAGTGGGCTGACAGGTACTCTAAAGCTCCTGGGACGATTATATCAGTCCATTCGATGAGAGGACAGGAACCAATACGCAGTGTGTTGAAGGAGTTATTCCTGAATTTGGGGTACTTACTGACCTTTCCGTCTCTTCCAAGTCTGAACTTTTCCTTCCAGTAGGTCCATACAACTCATGCTTTGTCTTTTCAGCTTCACAGGATCGACAGTGCGAAGGAAACTATTATTAAAAAAAAAAAAAAGTTAATGGAAGCTTCTGAGGATACTGCTTTGAACTAGAGAATGCCCTTTAATTTAGCGCTCCTTAAGCCTTGCATTTTTTCTCATCATCTTTTTGTCAATTGGCCTCATAAATATTCATATAGGAATTGATTCAAAGTAAGAGTTATTCTAAAAATCTTTCCTAAGCTTTCCAGTTTTGCTTCAAGTAATTATTTGAATATGATCTCCGGTCAGTTATATTATTGTAAAACTAGTGAGCAATCTGATTTTGGAGTTATTTTTAAAAGTTTTATCAAGATTTTAGAAATCATAGGATCTGATGGGAAAAAACAGACATCACTTATTAATCTTCAGTCCCAAGTACTTCCATGTCTTGGAGGTCTCAAGCTTCAAGCCTCCCTCCTAATCCTCTCACCTCCCGCAGCAGAGAAGGATGAAAGCCAAGGATGAGTTGAAAGTGCGGATTCAAGCCTACAGCCCTGACGTGGGTTGTCACGTAATATGAACAGCAGACAGGCCTTCTGGGCAGGCAGAAACTGGGGTGCTCCCCTTAAATGTTGAGAACAGATTTGAGAGTCCTGCTGTCTGTGGAAGAGGGCTCCGTCGGACCCTGTGGCCATAGAGGCAATGACCTGGGAAGCAGTGGCAGGTCAAGAGCACAGAGGGTTTTGTTCCCCGTAGACAGTAGAGAACATGCCTGCTTTTCACTCCCTGAGTGGACAATAATGGTCTGATTCAACACTCTTCAACTAGAATGAGAACTCCTGAGAGCTGAGCCCTGACATCCCATTGCTTTGGTGTATTTTCTGGAAAAGTCTGAGTGTAGCATTAGGACCACTAACATGGCGTGTGTAGCTTAACATCTCTGACCCTCAGTCCTCTCATCTGTAAGATGGGACATTGCAGGGTGTTTGAGAGGTTTTAGATGTTGTAAGCAAGCACCAAGCCCAGCGTCTGGCATGTAGAAGATGATCGGTAAATCATAGCTGCTGTCAGTATTGTTAGCTGGCATTAATTTACAGACTTTAATCAAGTTACCAGTTTTAACTCTTGAGTATTTCATTGTTTATTATTCAAGACTTTAACTGTAGAGGGAAGTCCACTTATCTTCGTACGATGAACTATGCTTGGGCTACCCAAAGATTGAGGGGGAGTGGATATTGTACTTTCTCTCTTTATTTATAGTTATGCACTCTTGTTATTTGTGGGTGAGGGGTGGAGAGAGGGCTCACATTTGGAAACCAACAATGGCAGGAACATAATAAACCTTTTCCAGAGTCGTCTCTTCTATTTTTAGTTTTCTTGTTCTCGAAGACGAGGAAACAGAAGCTAAGATATATTAGAATTTGCAACGTCTTGATCCCATGGGTGACAATTTCAAGGTCTGCCTTTTAGAGCTGTGGTAGCACAGACTTCATGCTCCTGAAATTTCTCTGTCCTGAGAGAATTCGGTTATGTGGGTTTGTGGTGGAGTCAGAGAACTGTTTTCTCACTGCCTTTTCAAGCCTGTTAAGGGTGCTCTTAGCCTGTCTGTACTGAACTCTAAGTAATTTCCAGTCATCGATTCTAGAGCTGCTGCCTTCTGCCTCCCATTAAAATCCATACTCCTGGGCCTGGATCTCTAGGCCTCGGCCCCCTCTTGGTATTGTCCCCACTGCGTCCTCCTGTTTGTCTGATGCTCTGTCTTCTCACTCTCCACGGTCCTTCTCACTCTCCAGGGTCCTCAAGGCCTGTTTATGTGTACTTCAGAGCCTTTCTCAGGCCCTTCCCATCCTCTCCCTTGAACCATGTAGTCTGTCATCTTTAGGGTCAAGCTCACAGCGGGGCCTGTCACTCAACTGATTTGGGATGTTAGCTAACGACACTTGGTCTACATCAGTAATTCTCAACCTTGGCTGCACATTGGAATTACCTGGAAAGCCTTAAAAAATTTGTGATGCCTAGGTTCCATCATTTTTATTTAATTTAATTTTTCTGAGGGTTCAGATTTAATTTTTCTGAGGGGCGACCTGGGCATCAGGATTTTTTTAAAGCCCTCCCAGGTGATTGACTAGGCCACCAAGGTTGAGAACCAGTGGACTATAGACTTATTCAGCCCCCAAGTTGAATCTGTGCTAATAATAGATCTAATAATTGATCTTGTTCCCCAGTGACTTGTATACCACAGGGTTTTAAATAGTTCACATTGTGTATAAAAACATGTAAGTAGCTATTTCCACTTTGTGTTAATTTGGTAGATTGAGGGCGAGAGGTTCTGTTTTTGACAATTCGATTCCTAGAGCACCTCTGGGCTTACTTGGCGGCGGCGGCGGCAGCTACCTTTTATCACAGTCGTGGCATGTCCCGGGCACGGTGCTAAATATTTCTTCAGCTTGTCACGTGCATTAGCCCATTGGAATCCTCACAACACGCCCACGAAGGAGCCCCATTTTTGCCCTGATTAATGAGGATCCTAAAGTCCAGAGGGGCCTATGTCCCTGCCCAGGGCTGCACAGAGAGCAGTGCTGAACTTGAGCCCAGGCATGTCTGGTGCCAAAACTTCTCTGGTCCTCTACCCCCTGGGAAGCAACAACTCATCTAAACAACTTCCTGGAAAATATGGATATACCTGCTTCAGCTTTGGTGCTTTTTTAATGCTTTTTAAAATTGGATTGCATTCTTCTTATATCAAAAACTTTCATAAATTTGATTTCAGCTTCACTCCCAAGTTGCCTAGATGTATCCAGGACTAGGAGGCCATTGGGTTAAATTATTTTTTTCATGTATTCCAGAGACAATGTTTTTAAAAAAAAAAAGCATCTCGCTTCTAGCACCTAATCTAGTGGAACCTACTCCAGCTTTTACTTGGTCTTACTAATATTTCTTTGAGATGGTAAATAGTGCTATCCCCATTGTGAAAAGGGGAACCGGTATGCCAAGTATTAACCATCTACTGAACACTAGTAATAGCTACCACTCATCGAGTACTCACTAAGTGGCAGGCTCTGTGCTAAGCACTTTACATCCTGTGTGATTATCCTCATTTTATAGATGAGAAACCAAGACCAAAATAGGTGCAACTACTTGCCCAAGGCGGTGTAGCTAGTAATGGGGTGCCATGTTTGTTCATTTCTTTTTTAACTTCCTTATGAGCAAAATTGCAAGACACAGGCTTCATTTGCCTCTTACCTTAGCCTGGCCAGCCTCTCCCTGAGTATGCAGTGGCATCTGGACAACCATGTCTGGAGTAAGCCATTGAAGCATAAACTAGATTTTCTTTCTGTGTGTCAAATGGCCATTTTATAGCTATTGTGAAACAAGGAATTTTCTGCCAACCTTGAATATCATACTGCGGTCAAACAGGCTCCAAATATTCCTTCTCCAGCCATCCCAGTATGAGACTGCTTTGGTATAAACAATCCCTGAAGGTGAGAACTGGCTCTTAGAGCAGTTTCACACTCCATCTATCTCTGAGCTCTGCTGTTGCTCACAGTTTCAGATTAATGGCAAGGACCCTGTCACCGAGCTGGGGCCCTTCATTACTGCACAGGCACTAAATGCTTAGGATGGAAACTCATCTCCCTTTCTCCTTCATTATGAATATACCAACTTATTTTCTCCCTCTTCAAGCATATAAAGCCTTGGCGTTTTCTGGTTTGTTAAAATACACACACACACACACACACACACACACACACACACACACACACCCCACCCCACCCCCGCAGGGAAAATAACTCTTGATAAAGATTGTCCGTGTGGTGAACAGATAGACTCTCTGGGAAAAGAAAGTACCTAGCAGACTGTGTCAGGGCAGTGGGTCACTAATTGAGTGCGAACCTTTTTTAAAATGTTGTTTATCCCCCTACAGGGCATACAAAACCATTGAGGATGATGACTTGAAGTTTCCCCTTATATACGGAGAAGGCAAGAAGGTAGGCACTGCACTCCCCCAGCCTGAGAACAAGGCTGTCTCTGCATAGCCCGTGGCAATCTGTGCATTCCACTCAACAGCTTGTGATTTTATAGCCTTGACAGCTTGAAAGAATATCACCTCCGTCATCCTTCAGGCCTCCTGCCTTGAGGGTCCAAGGAGTGGCAGGCAGAGCTGGGGGAGGGAGGCAGCGAGCTCAAGGGACAAAAGTCAGTATTGTGAAAAGAGCATCCCCCTTTTCAATCCATTTGAATAACTTTTTGCAGTGTGTAAACATGACCACTTGCACATATTTCATCGCTCTCTATCTGACAGCAAGCCATGAGGCAGGCAGAGCTGGCTGTATTATATCCATTTGATAGATGAGGCAGCTGGGACTCTGAGGTTGAAACTGCTCAGGCAAAGTCACGCAGCCAGCGAGGGGTGGTACCAGATGTGGCGCCTTGGCCTTCTGTTGCCTTCTCGTGCCCTCACACTCCGTTGTGGAAGTTCAGGCTCTGCGAGTCTGCTTCTCCACTTGCCCCGTGGAAGGGGACCCAGAACTTCACAGTGACCGAGCTGTAGGATCACATGGACCAGAGCCCAGGCTGCGACAGCACAGACCATTCATCCCCAGCTCCCAGGGCCCCAGCTGGAATCACACAGTGAGCAGCAGGCGCACTGTTCGCTCTTAAAATGGACTGTGAGCAGAGGCAGGAGGAGGTTATAGTTCTGGAGCAGAGATAAGGAAGCTTTGAAGCCATTTCCCAATGAGAACAAACACCTTCTGAATCATTGCATTCTTCCTGAAAACACGAATACATTTCAGCTAGGTGCTAAGAGTTCCAATAAGAAGTGAAAAATGTGGTCACATTAAGAATGTTCAACTGAAATTATTTTCAGCATTTTATAGTTTTTAGCAGGAAGAAGGGACTCATAAGAAAAGGGAAGGATGCATGCCTTCCTGGGCAGAACTTGAGAACTTGAGTGTGTGTGCACATATCTGGGGTGGGGAGGGAGAGGGAAAGAGGGAGAGAAGGGGGAAGGAGAAAAGAGGGAAAGGGGAAATAAAATATAAATATCTGATCCATATCGAGATCATTTTTCAAACTAACTTGCCCCTTTCTTGGAAGTAGACACCTTCTACCACTTCACCCCGCTGGCCGAGAATCACGACGGGAAAGGGCTCCCTTCCTGAAAGGATTATGTGAGCTTTTTTGGGACAGTGGGTACTAATGCAAATCACTCAGCTGGTGACCTCCACCTGCAGTTCTTTGTGGGGCTTAGTTTCTTAGTGTTACTTACCCTGCTCTCCCAGTGCTTTCTAGGGAGCTCAGGACCACATCCTGTCATCTTGATGGGATATCCCTAGTACCTGTCTAGCCCGGTACCTGATACATGGCAGGCCTTCTGTAAATGCATGAGTATCAGATAAGCTCTTCAGTTACGTTCAGTTTCCTTCATACAACAGGAAAATGGACAAACGTGTTCATTTGTTAAAAGAGCATGGATTTTCCCAGTTAAGCAAAAAGTTCAATTTACCAGGCCATCATGCTCCTCAAGCATTTCAGTTCATTAGGGCTTGATAGTTCTGTGATATGCAGCTGGCAAGTTCTGTCATTGTAGCTGCCGACCTATTTAAAAGCCTCTCTGACTCTAGTTGGCAGCCGGCTTGCCCCGCACCAAAGCAGCACACCACCCCTGTCTGAGGATCCATGATTTCTTGAGAAGTCTTTTGAGCTGCATCACATTAGCCCTGTCTAGATCCTTTACAGGGGTTTTCTTTTTCCTCTCAGCATACATCTACCCAGAAGTTTCAGAATACTTTCACTGCCGTTACTTTTTATTTTATTTCTGCCAATGCTTTTAAGGACTTGTGTCAGTGACACCTTCATACTCTGTAAACAAGTTCAGTAACTAGCGGAAACATCAGATTTCTTTGGGTGAACACAGCCAACCTGTGCTTCTTCCAGCCAGAGTAGGTGCCACTGCAGGAAGGAACACAGATGAGCTACAAGGGACTCGGAACTTCACATTTAGAGCTGAACACTTCTCAGCTAGAAGGGAGCCAGTCCAGCCTCCCAGCAGAGCGGAGAGTTTCTGCAGCCCTGAGCAGAGGTCCCCAGGCTCACATCACATGTCTGTGTCCTGCCCGCTTTGATTCTTGCCTTAAAAAAAAAAAAAGTGTCATGGTCTCATTTCTACTTTAATGTAAACCTGCCCACCTTCTGATCTGAAACCAGCTCCAAACTCCATAGGCTTTTTTGGAAACTAAGAGGATGATGATGATGGTAGTGTTAGATGACAATGTTTCTCAGCAGTTATAAGTTATACCCAAGCAGTAGTGAGGATTCAAGCTCAGGTCTTTGAATCATGGCACTACACCGGAAGACATTACTGATGATCCGAGTGTTAAGCCATTGAGCTTCATTCCACCTAGAATGACCTTTATTCCGTCCCTCTGTGTTTACCTGTCTTGATGCTGCATATCCTTCTGCAGGAGAAGTTAGTGCCACCTCTAAGGAACCTTATCAGCAGAATTTTTACCTCCTCTGAATTACATAACCCATTGTTTATGTCTTCAACACGTGGTCATACTTTATATTTTGTTAGACATGTGCCTCTTCCCTCCCTTACTAAGCTCCTTTATAGTAGGGATAGGCCATAGACATTTGTCCCCCATAGTATGGTGTCTGCACATAGTAGGCACTCACTAAATGTGTAAATTAAATCTGTGGCATCCCGGGAGGTATTTAGGTTGGCCGTGTAGGCATTAGTGTAATACTCTTGCTTCCTTAAAGCATTCAGAAAACCAAATGGTGGTGGGGTCTCAGCCCTGAGGTTTCTGTGTGGTTAGAGCAAAGTGATATATTCCTTTCCACCCAGAGGGAATTTGTGGAGATAATAGCAGTGTAGGTTACTGAGTTGCTAATTATTTCTTCAGCTATAAAATATAATATATGAGATTTGAGAAGACAGGAGCTGCCACTGACTTCTCTACATCTTTTACTAGTGCCTTATCACAGAACTAGACGTAGCTGGTTTAGCAAATACTTGAAGAGTGGGTATATAACAGATGGACAGATGAATGGATGGATGCTGTTGGATTTGACGTGAACTGATTTTAGTAGCTGTAGACCTCACACATGTATTGGGTTTCATTTACTGGACACCCTTCCCTTCAGTTTCTGTAAAAGAAAGCTGAAGAGAGACAGCAGCGACTCATAACACTTAAGATACTTGGTGGAAAAGCCACTCGTTAAGGACAGAAGTGATCCTGGTGATCCTTTCCTTGAAACAACTACCCACACACGTTAGCGGCAAGGGACGCCAAGAGACTGGAGGAACTCCTAGCCCGCGGCAGCTACACAGTGATGGGTATGCTTTCTCTGTGTGTGTTTCTCATGACCCTCTGCTTCTACTCCTAGGCGCGAGTAATGGCAACAATCGGAGTGACCAGGGGGCTGGGGGACCATGACCTGAAGGTGCACGACTCCAACATCTACATAAAACCATTCCTGTCTTCGGCTCCAGAGGTACCACATGAAGTTTTTGTTTCTATTTTGCACAGTAAAATATTTTCTTACATTATTCCTCCCGTGGCGCATGCCCCATATCCAGACAGTAGCCAGCTTGTGTCACGTGTACTTCTGCAGCAGCTCTCATGTCTGTTTCTTTTTCCTACTCCATTCTCACGTCTACTGTCTGGTTTCATACCCTCATCGCCTCTGCCCCGATAGCTGCATCGCCCCCTAATGGCATTCCCTGCCTCCTCAAGCCACCGCACATATTGCTAGAAGGCAAGTTTTCCTAAACAACTCCTCTGACCTTGTTTGCTTAGAAGCCTTCAACAACACCCCATGGCTTGGAGAGTAAAGCCCAGACTCCTTCTCTTGGCCTTCGAGGATTGTTATAAGTTGGCCTAACTTCTTAATCTGATCTTTGTTCCCCTACATCAGCCAGAAAGAACTTATTTCCTTTACATGACCTTCAGTTTCCCGTATTTACTTAAATTGTTCCTTCTACCTAGAATGCCCTTCATGCCCATCTCCAAACATCCAAATTCTCTTTTTCTCTAGGATTTAACTCAAATGCTTCTCCGATGGAGCCTCCTCTAACTTCCCCTCCCCCACTAGAAGTAAAGTCTCACTTTACTCCACGATACTGGAGCAGTTGCCTCTTAGGGCGTTTTCACTTTCTGCCTTATAGCATAGTTGTTGATGTATATACTTTCTCCCCTCTTAGATTTTAATTACCTGGAGAGCTTGTATCATTTGGTTGATGTTTGGAGAAGTTAATTTAAAAACAAGTTGTCGTATATTTGGTTAAAAAATCATTTTTCTTACAATATAGGAAACAACATCAAGTTCCATTCTAGAGTATATAATTTAGAAAAGATTTTTGCTTCTAAGTTATAGAAAATTCTAATGGTAGTTTTTAGGGGTATATTTTTCTCACATAACAAAGAGGCTGGAATCAGGCGGCTGCTAGTGTTGGTGCAGCACCTCCACTGTGCCAGAGTTGACATCTCTGCTTCTGACTTTTCCTTCAGTGGTTCCAGGATGGAGGGGGCTGCCTATAAGTCCCAGCAGCTATTCTCTGGCATCTCACTTGCCAGAACTGTATCACGTGATCTCCCCTAGCTGCAAGGGAGGTGGGGAGAGAGCTTTAACTTTTTCAGTTTCTACAGCAGAGGGGAGCCAGGGAGGAGCAAGCAGCATTTACGTACTGTGTAATTAACTGTTAAAGCAATGCCTTGTACCGGAGATGCCCAGAATGTTTAGCCATAGCTCCATCTGCATGTTCTTTCCAAGGAGAGGTGCTGTTTTAGCGAAGGCTCTTTTCGTTGGAAGAAACAGAAACCCACTCGAGCTAACTCAAAAAAAAGGAAAAGTTTATTTTAATGATATTGGAAGAGACGTTTATGGTGTCCACAAAGAAGAACCCTTGAACAGCCAGGCTCTATGGGGGGGTGGCTCTGGACTCAAGGTGGCCCTGGAAAGCCTCAGCAGTGGGAGTCTGTCGCCTCCATGAGGGTGTTCTGCCATCATTGTGGCCAGCCATGTTCTATATGTCTCTGCTGCCAGTCAACCCAGTTCTCACTCTCTCGATTCCAGATTACCAGAGGAATCTCATTGGCCCAGTTCACCTTTCATATTAGGCCACAAGTGACCTCCCAGCCTGTAGATTGCCCCTTCGGATTGTAGGCACACTCCAGAGTCATCAATGGGCACAGTCACCCAGGCCCATACCTTGGCAGAGCTGTCAGAGGGGTAGCTCCTTTAGAGTCCTTTATTGCTGAGGCCGGCATCCAGAATTTGCCTAGCCACAGGAGGTTAGGAGGCAACCAAGAGGGAGCTCCCTAGTAAATATCAGGCATGGAAGACACATTTCCTGATACCACCCAGCAGTTCAGGTGAGGTCAGCTTGGTATAAATAATTAGCATTCATCAAGAGCCTGCAATTGTCTCCTTTTTATCCCTCGTAGCAATTCTGCATGACGAGGACCATTACCACATAAAATGTCCAAGGTCCCCCAGCAGCTGAGGATCCCTGGTCCCTGTCTTCTGGCCAACATCAGGATCCATGAATTACTGCTGAAACTATTCCTGGCCAGAGAAAAACAATAAATACTAGACTCATGGATGTCTGTATTTTCCCCCTTGGTAGAGAGGCATTTATCAGATATATTAAATGGTGCCATCACCTTTCTATTTTTCAGAAGGGACAGTTGAAGTGTGATTCATGTTCCTGGGGTGGGGAGTGTCTCAGGAAGCACTAATTAACCATTTGCTTCTTTAAGCAGAGTGAAAACCATCTCCTCACCCCGCCGCCCGCCACCCCCGTACACACATATGCTTTCTATATAAAGTGAGAAGAGGTTTGTTTTGGTTTGAAGGAGAATGATCTCTGTGCGGTTGGATTATAGACCTTCCCATCACTCTGCTGCTGTGGATCGCAAGAAGAGGTGTACAATATAGGCCTGTGTGGGAGACGCCCTGATGGCTGATGCAGCAACCCCGTTGGTTGATCAGAAACCTCATGCCACCTATCTGGAGTGATGCTGGTTTGCAGGGAGGCGGGTTGGTTGTTTCAGCATTGGTGAGGAATAGGGAAGATTCCAAAGGAAATCGGCAACCTCTGAAAAAATTTAAATGCTCTTAGAGAGGTGTAGAGTTGAATTAACTGTAGAGTTTTTCTAATAACAGTAACAAGTCACAATTGTTAACTACTTAGTCTGTGCCAGACGACGTAACTTTTTTTTTACACCCACCATTTCATTTAATCCTCAGAACAACTCTGTGTGGTATGTATGATTATTATATCCATTTTACAGAATGGGAAATCAAGACCAAGAGAAGTGAAATAAATCCCCCAAGGTTGTGTAGTTATTAAGTAACAAGGTGGTACTTGTACCTGGGTCTATCTAATTCAATCAGAGTCTGTAGGGGAGCGAAGCGAAGTTCAAGGACATTTCTTTGCACAGTGGCCAAGGTGCCTACTGAGTCTGATTCGAGGGGTTCTGAAGAGAGCTTTGTCTTGGGACCTCAGTGGCCAGAGTTTTTCATAAAAATACTGCCGGCCTCAGACTGAAGTTGTGGAAAATGATGGTGTAGTAGAAAAAGTAATTGGGAAAGACAGTAATGGCTTTTAGTGTGTGCCAACCTAGGCCAGACAGAATTGTGCAAAATAAGATTGTGCGCCTATAATTTAGCGTAATGGGTATGTAGCGTAGATCCCAAGATTCCTTTGCGTGAGATTAAAATTGTCGTACATTTTAAATGCTTCCAGATGGAGAGGCCTTAGCCAGAGCCAGGAAAGGAGAGGGGTAGAGGGAAATGGAAGAGCATTTTGAATTGGTTACTACAAGGAGTGCAGAGGAAAGCAGATGGACACAGGGGATCCCTCATTCCCATTCCTGGGTCAACAACTCCTTTTCTCTGGGGGGTGGTGTTAAAGTCGAGCCTTAGGGAAACAGCTGTGGCTCCTGTTGGGCGCCCAGAAAGCCAGGTAACTTGATTTAAACCATCTAATGAAGAAGAACTGGCTCCCTTCCTGTCTTCATCCACCCCACCCCCAGCCTACCCTGGCTTTCTGTGACTTCCTAAGAACATTCCTCCGCTATGCTTCATCTTTGCCAAGTGTGGATCTTTATTTCACATTTGGGTTCTAAATTTCAAACTCAGCTCAGTCTGGTAGTTTTAACGGTCGGGGGGAAAAGGTGATTTAGTTCTAAGAAAAAAGGCTCCAAAATCTTCTTGGAAATCAGCACTGTTCCCTTCATCATTGTAGCTCCTAATTCGATTTGATGAGTTAAATAAAAATAAATAAAAAACATGTGGATCGAATTTACGTAAAAAATGCACAGGGGTTTAAAAATTAGAGGAGGGTTTCTAGCCAAACACATTTTCGGTTTTGCTAAACACAAGGCGCTGGAAAAATCTCAAGTTTGCCAAACCCGAAGAGCAGCCGCCAGGTTTGCTGAGCCTCCCTCCCCTCAGATCCTCCGAGGTCTCCAGCAGGGATTTCTGGCCCAGAACTGAACTCCACAAGAGGCCCCCACCAACCATGGGCAGGCCTGTTCATCGAGGGTGGGAGGCGGTTGGCTCTCCTCTGGTCTCAGCACCTTGTTTGCTCTGAGTAACAGCATGAGATGCAGCCTGTACCCCCCACAAGGGAACTGTGCCCAGCCAGGTCCTCTATCCCCTTGCTCGATGGAGCTCATCACCATTCGCCTTTTTCCTACCATCCTAAAAGACTTCCAGTGGAGAAGAAAGGGTGTGTGAACTAAAGGCACTGGCTCCCAGCCGCTCTGCGTCTCCTTTTCCAGCAGTTCTCCCACCCCAGCCCAGCACACATATCGTGTCCTATTACTCGGGCCGCTTGGCTCAGGCCTGCAGCCTAAACTTCCAGATGTTCCCTGCTCCACGCCCCTTTCTGGCCTGCGACAGGCCCTTCCTACAGCTAGGATTCCTCGTAATGTCACTCTTGCTTTCTGGCCTCTACTCTAAGACTGTGCTGTTGCCTTAGCCCTCTTTGGGGCTCTCGGAAGAATGAGGTCTTTTTCTGCATGGGGGCCAGTTTGTAAAGCCACCCCCTCAACTCAGCAGTCCCCTCCACCCACCTCTGCCAGACTGAACCACGAGGAGCCCAATTTCCTTTCGGCTTCATTTTTCTTCTCCTTAGTGTTCAAGATTCTTGGCAGCTGCTTTTTTGTAACTCCAGCTCAGTCGTGTAACTCATTCTTGGTTTTCTTCACCGTTTTTCTTTCATCTGAAACAGGCTTCTCTAAAAGAAGGAAGACGTTAAAAATCTAGTGTTTGAATTTGAACTCCAGCACCAGCATGGCCTGTGGCCTGTACAAGTTATTTCAGCCTGTCTTTCCCCTTCCTTCAGGTGGGGTGAAAATGCCTGTATTGACAAGGTGCTGGGAAAAGCAAATGAGAACATCTCTGGAATTACCTGGCCAAGGGCCTGGTACGTGGCAGTAAATACAAGTCTTCCTTCCCCATGGGCTTTTAGGCTTGCTTGGCACTTAAGGGTTCTCAGGATTGACTTCCATGTTAAGAGAGAATAACTATTTTATTTGGGACTCCCCTGTTGGAGCCCATGAAAACATGGACGATATTTAAGTTCTCGTGTTGACATCTTAACTTTTACAGTCTTCTGATTCTTGGTAGCTTTTCATGCCCCGAGTCAAAATCCCGTTTGAGGAAAGGGCATGTTTTATCATGCTGTGTCTTTTCTCCAGTCTGGCTAATTCATAAGAAACAATATTGGTGCATAATGACATGAGATAGTGGTTGTACTACTATATTAAGTGAAACAATATGATTGTATATACAAAGAGAAAGATCATAAACAAGTAAAAAACGTATGTGCATATTTATACACATATATGTGTCTATATATAAATCTGGAAGAAAGTTTTCTAAAGTAGTAACAGTAATTATCTGGGTGGTAGAAGAGGAAAAACTTGTTTTAAAAAATTCCCTAGACCCCTAAAAATACCTTAGGAGGCAGTGTGATATAGCTGTTAGAAACTCAGACAGGTAATCAGTCTTGGCTCAAAGTACTATCTCTTCACTTCCTTGCTGGGTAACCTCGAGAAAGTTACTTTACCTAAATCTCAATGAAAGGAGGACAATGCGGTTGCTCTACTCAAGAACCTAAGGAACAAGTGACCTATATAAAGTACTTAGTACATAACCTGGCATAATAAATATTAGCTCCTAGTTCCTCTTCACATTCCATCAAAACCACAAAATTTCCTTGGCTCTTTACATACAGATCATGGGGCCAGTAGCATTTATGAAGTAGAGTGTACTGGGGATATGTCCTCAAGGAACTAGAGTTTTGGGCCAGTTGGAAGGTGAGAGTAGCCAAAGAATGATCAGAGACAAATCCTGTGGTTCCTGCTTCCTAAAAGACTAGGGGAAGTCAGAGAAGGGAGAGACAACGAACGATATCATCTGAAGAAGGAAGAGGACGAGGAGGAGGAGGAGGAGGAGGAGAAAGAAGAGGAGGAAGAGGAAGAGAAAGAGGAAGAAGAGGAGGAAGAAGAAGAAGATACATAGGGCAAGGAAAAAAAGGGAGCAGGAGTGAGTCTGGTGTGAAGTAAAATTGGCTTGACAGGGCCATGGACTTTGGAAAAGTAGCTTGAAGGGCTATTTGCTATAATAAAGCTAATTATGGAGGGCCTTGAACTGGACCCATGGCAGTAGCTAAGGTCTTCAGGAAGGGGAGAGCATGATCAACGTGGCAGTGAGAGCCTTAGCCTGTAACAGCAGGTAGATGGGGGAGCAGAGGGTTGGGGAGATGCAGACACGGAGACCGCTGTAGAACTGAAACTCTGGCATTGAGGAGCTGAGCTAGGACAGGGACTGTGAAAAGTAAGAGGAGGAATACCTGAGAGACATTTCAGGGGAAAACAAACAAACAAACAATGTAACAAGAACTGACGGCAGGTTTGATTTAGAGGAAAAGCAGAGCGAAATTAAAAAAATAATAGTAAACTTTGCTTTCTAGCCTATGAGAAAGGAAGAATGTTGTTGCTTGCTGGGCTCTGAAGAAGAAAAATAATTTTATGCTTTTTTCCCTCTGAGTTTTTTGAACCAATTAAAAAAAATAGACATAGGAGTCCGATGAAAATAACTTTATAGCTAGTATAAAGCTAGCTTAGAAACCACGGTTTGGATTTAAGAATAAAATGGACTTGTTATTCTTCTCCAGCCCTCAAATTAAATTTACCCACTGAGCAACTGTGCTCTCCCCGCCCCCCCGCCCCCCCCCCACACACACACAGAGGGAGGTCTTCCTATTTTTCCACCTGCTGCAGGACTGGAGCAGAGGGAGCAAGTGCTGCTTATAGACAAGAAAGGACAAGGAGACATCTCCAGAGGGCTCAGTGTCCCATATCACCAATCCTATGGGGAGAGAGAGGGCCGAGAGTGTTATAGACACTTAAATACAGTGCCTTCGCTCACTGCAAAACAAAACACCCCAAAACCTAGAGGCTTAATAGAACAATTTATTGTTATCTTTCATAGTTCTGTGGCTTGACTGGGCTTAGCTGGGTGGTTCTCCCTTGGAGGCTCTTGCATTGACACAGCTGGATGTCATTTGGGGCTGGAGTCAAGTGAAGGCTAGATGGGCAGCA
>NW_011889326.1:742119-743078 GCF_000151845.1 Pteropus vampyrus | reverse complement strand
TGGCTCACTGCCAGGTTGTTAGGATAGAGATCCTACACACCTCCTTCTCCCCTTGAACACAGGTCTGCTGACACCTGGACTGTTTGCTACCAGAATAACTGCAATCAGCGGGGTTTACTGCCACACAATAGGTGTCCTACAGTTTACCAAGGATGATTATGCCTCCTCTTTTAAGGCCAAGATACATAAGTCAGTTGTTCTCTTGCTCACTTATGATCTCTGAAAATCTGCCATTGTGAAGAGTCCCGTGTAGTGCTTACATGCTATGGTTATTTTCGGTCCTGATGGCCAGAATTGGCAACTAGAAGAATACCGAGTAGCAGTCATTTCATTATTTGTGTGTCAGGTGACCATATAACTTATCCTCTCAACCAGGGCATTTTTGAGAGTCAAATGGGACACTATTAATAATTGTGCTGGAAAGCAGTACAAACCAAAACCGTCTCAGGCAAACAGGGATGTATGGTCTCTGTGTATGCCTCATCTGCCTCCTGAATGAATTTGATACAACTCAGTCCATCTACACTGCACCCATGTACTCTCACAGGCTGGGATTTCTTCGGATCCTTATCTCTGTAAATGGGCATTTTAGTGAATGCAGACTCATTCCTCAAATGATTAGTGAGCTACGTTCAAGCCCATTCATTCACTGATTCATTCACTGAGCCTTGGAATCAGTGGTGGACAAGCCAGTGGAAGCCCAGAGAAAGCAGATCATGGAAGTGCCCCGGCGTGTAAGTTGAAAATCCCTTCCTATAGCTTACCTCACTGAGTTGTAAGCTTCGGGACTCATGTGGTGAAAATGGAAACCTATGCTCTAGCAGCCAGCCAGACAGTGGGTACAACTTCAGGCTGTCTTGACATTGATATTTTATCTGGTTTAGAAACTTTCTGAGCTATTAGATTGTATCAGCTCTCCAGAGTCAACTGTTTGTAGCCTCCAAAAAAAAAAAAAAAAA
>NW_011889326.1:694532-740196 GCF_000151845.1 Pteropus vampyrus | reverse complement strand
TCAGCACTTGGCTCATTCAGGGGTGCGTTAGCAAAGCTCTTCTCTGCCCCCGACTCAGTCCTGCTCCCTCCTTGACACTGAGTGTTTTTGTTAGTTAGCAGCTCCACTGACGACAGGGGAAGAAAGGGAAAGTCTGCTGATTCTATTAAACATCAGTGTGTCACATTTTGGTGACTGCTTGGGCGTATCCGAGTTAATAAGCTAAATCTGTTGGGCCACCATGAGCTTGGGGGTCTTTTGACTGTATCTCATATGTTGAATTTTTTTTTTCCTTCTTCTCCTGTTTACTCTGTCTCAAGAAAAATGTCCTGAAAGATACTGCTAGGCCCACAGAAGAATGCAAAATGGGAAGCTGGTCTCCAGAGGTTGAATCTAGGGGGAGGTGGGGGGGAGGATAAGATGACCAACTCACTGGATGTTCATTGTAAGCAGGGCAAGGGTAAATGTCCAACAGAGAAATGCTTCCCTTGGTTATTTACTGAATGGTTACCAAGTGCTGGGCTCTCTGCTCTGTCGTGGGGACAGAAACAAATAGGACAGCTTAAAACAACTAGAGGAGCTTATTGCCTAGAATAGGGTTTTTAAGGTTTGGTTCTCCTACCACTTGCATCGGAATTACCTGATCAGTGTTTAAATAGGCTGATACCTGGGCTCATATCTACACAATCAAAAATTTTAAAGGTGGACCCTTGAATCTGAATTTGTTTAATTAGCACCAAGTGATTATTAAACACATTTGAATTAGAGAATAACTGATTTTGTGGAAGAGACAGACAAGTGAACCCAGACTGGTATAAATAGGTAAATATTGTGGAAGGATTGTGTGTGACTGTGGGGGACCAGGGAAAAGAAAGATGCTGCTCTTTGGTCTTTTTCGGGATTTCTTTGGCAGCAGAGGGTGCCAGACACACTCTCAATGCAGAGAAGTGATGGGTCCCCGAAGGAAGAAAAGGAAGGCACAAGAATAGACCTTGGCAAAACACTTCACTCGTTCAGATCTCCGTTCAAATAGTGCCTTCCCAAAGAGGGTCACCATAACCACATCTGAAATGACTCTTGTCACTCTCCTTACCCTGCCCGAATTTTCTTCAGAGCACCTACCCACTTCTGACACTGGAATTTATTTGTGTTCTATCACAGCTACTAGGTTAGAAGTTGTGAGATACTTTGTTGTTTTGTTCATGGCTCCAGTTCCTGGAGTAGTTGGCACATAGTAAATGCTCAATAAATACATAATGAAGGCTCCAGGCTGCCAGATAGATCCATACAGGCCTCATCCCTCAGCTACCCATATTATGTTGCTCTGAGAAACTACAAGAACCTCAAGGATTCTTGTGGCCTCTGTCCCTTTCCCAGCAGATGGGAACATGGGAAAGAGCCACTAGAAGCCCTGACCATGTTCTCCAGCTCACCTTCAGACAAACATTTGTGTAATACATGTCTCCCCTCCCGAGACCTGTAGAGATTCTTTCTTCCTGATGTCTGAATCCTGAGGAGCCTCAGAGCCTATTAGGTTGATGTGAGTCTTCTTGGAACATTAAGAAGCTATTTAAGGAATTGAACAGGAAACTTTGGGGAGAGGAGCGTGGTCTGATTGAGGAGGGCCAACAACAGCTTCAGGGAGGGAAGGTCAGGACTCCGGGGCCCGCCGGAAACCTTTGAAGCCCTTGCCACTGGGGAGGATGAACATGTGGTGGGATGTCTTGCATAGAAGTCCAGTTTTTCTGAAAGCTTTTTCACAAAATGTTCTGCATCACAGGTTAATGTATAAGACACGAGTTGTAAGTGGAAAGTTGGCAAAGTCTTTTGGAAATTGGCTAAAGGGCAGGAAACAAAGGGTAGCAGTAAAAACCTAAAAGGATGTTAATTAGGGAGTACTTCAGGGAATTTGGTTGAGACCAGCTTTTTATTATTTACGTAAAAATTACTTGGAGAATGGTACTGAAAGGGATACCGTGTTGGCTAGTGAAACTGTATTAGAGAGCTGTGTGGGAATGTGAATGGTGGAATTAGGGAAGGATTCAATTTACTGATAGAATTGAAAAGGAGCATTTTCTAACATGTTTCTATTTATCAACTCACACCCATTCTGTTGGCCAGATTTCCATTTGAGAAGTGGGCAGGGCAGTTTCAGCTTAAGCAGCTCTAATCTCCACATTTTGGGGGCCGGCAGAAAGTACTTGAGGAGATATTGGCAGCCTACACAGAGGGCAGGTCCTGAAATTAAATGGTTGCTAATTTCAGACCTAGAAACCTCTCTTTCGGAAGGAGTTGGAAGGCAGATGGACAGCTACAAGCATAAGATTGGACCACCTGAGGTCCATATCTTCTCAATTCCCCTCTTAACGTTTTCTATACCCTGGAGTGCAAATTATCACAGAAATTTATTGTAGGAATACCCCGATAGGAAGCTAGCAGTCTGTTTTAAGCAAAGTTATTACCTATCGAAAGTAACAACAACACAGTGAGCTAGAACTTGAAGTTCGGCGCTTAGGAGTGACATTGGCTAACCTCTCTATAGCCTACCCTAGGGGTAGTCTATGTAGGCATCACAGAAGGCACTGAGCCCTTGACTTCTTCCTTACAGACCAAAAGGAATCCTCTATAGCCTTGGTACTCAAAAGTGGACTTGCATGCAGCATCAGCAGCACATGGGAGCAGGTTAGAAATGCATCCTCTCAAGCCCCACCCCAGAACTGAGTTAGAACCTACATTTTAGCAGGATCCCCAGCTGAGTCCTATGCACATTAACATCTAAGACACACAGGAACCACAGGAAATAAAGCAAAGGGGATTTGGTTGCTTCTGTAGAGTGAAAATTGGACCACATGAGTTCAGTGGCCTAAGGATAGAATTCTGGCATTTGAGACTTTCTGGTCTGCTGCAAACTTAAGATTCTCCCCCTCTCTTTTCTTTAATTTGGCCTCATAAGGCACAGTGCCTTCACTAGTACGTAAGCTTATCCTTAAGTGAACACGCCTTTTGAGAAAGTGTTAAAAGCCAGTCCAGTACCGTATACTCCTAAATGCGGTCCATGCACTGGGCCATTAGCTAATTGTTGCCATCTAGTTCACAGGCCACAGAGGTCTGGCACCTAGAGGCTGCTTTTCATTTTTGCTCATTTTCCAAGGGCTCCGTGGGTAGTTGTGGGATATTTTGTTTTTTTTTCTGCTGCTGGGTATAGACTGTTAGTCCACAGGACCAGCCCTGTAGCCTGGCCAAATCTTTCTAAAACATAGGAGGCTTGATTTTCCAAGACATGGATTCGAACAGTCCGTAAGCTTCTTAGAATTGTATTCTTTCTAGATGTGAGATGAAATAATAATGACTGTGGTGATGGGGCACAGGAGCAGCTGTTTATATGACTTCCTTCCTCTCTCTTTCCTTCCCATGGCTTACAACTTTTACTCGGACTCATTTTTAGAAAATAGGATCGGGTAATAAGGGGAATTGAAGGAGCTGGAAGATGGATGAAACTAACCTGCCTTTGTCCTCGGCTCATGAGTGGTATAGGCAGGGGCCAGATTAGGAGGGAAGAGCAAAGAATCCCAAACTCTTTCTCTCTCCACCCCACCAAAGCAGGAGGAACAGAGTTATGGCCTAACCCCAAAAGACTTGATTTTTATTCTTATTAGTTTTGCCAAGATTACTCTGTTCTTTTCAACGAGTTTAGGTAGATGTTGAAATATCCAAGTCATTCCACGTACTAGAGATGAGGAAAGACTTAAAGTTTGCCAAGACACACTTTGGAGATTCTGATTTAGAATACATTTTTTGTAATCGAGGCTAGCTTGAGGCTCCTCAAACCTGAGTGTAGCACCAGAGCCCCATCCTTACATGAGATGTGTCCCCTTGGGCCTCAAACAGGTCAGCCAAAGGGTGATTCAAGTAAGTGCATTGAATAAAGTGTGTCTCCTTAGGCCTAGACCAATACATACAGAGATACTAAGGATCCTAGACTGGCCTTATCTCCCTCCAGACTGAGAGCTCAGAAGCAGGGAAATCTGCTATTAATCTTTATACTTAGAGCACCGGCCCAGAGCAGGCCTTCAATTAATATTGGCAGAATGGATGTGCAAAGGGAGGAAGGAAGAAAGTCTTTGGCTGCCCTTGTGGCCAGCATAGTGCCTACTGTAAATCAGTGTCCCAGCTACATCTCGAGAATTACATTTTCGGTTAATTTCTTCTTTGTCAAACTTTTAAGCCCACCTGTTGAGTCCCATATGTCTGTACAGCAAGTCTCCTCTGGAGGCTATCTCTGGCCACAAAGCTTACTACACAATCAGGTACCTCAAAATGTGTACCTGAAAATCCCGGGCTTGCGCACGCAAAGGGAAGGGAAATCAGAAGCCAGCTTATTAGAGGGAATAACGTGTTCCCAACTTCTTAACCCATTTCCCGTTTGCCCTGGTGGCGCCTGCAGCTGCAGCATTTATCCCGAGATAACTCGCAGATTACAGTCCTAACTTTACCCTCCAAGTTTGCCACGAACTATCTCGCTTTTATTATTATTTTCACATCACTCTAGTATAGAGATAGTCTTTGGAAACAAATGACATCATTCTATTTACAGCATTGTCTTTATTTTTTTATTTTTATTATTTATTATTATTAATGCCTATAGCACCCAGTCTTCTTAGGTGGTCTCCCATCCAAGTACTAACCAGACCCAACCCTTACCTTCCAAGATCAGACATCGGGCTTGTTCAGGGTGGCATGGCCGTAGACCATGGACCCTGGCTCCACTGGAGTGCAAACCCAGGACCTTCTGTGTGGAAAGCAGACGTGCTAACCGCTACACTATGGAACCACATCAACAGCGTTCTGTTTTTAGTAGTGGTGTTTCCATTTACAAAATATAGGAATTCTCGATCATTAAGAATGTCAAATCCTAGAAAACGTAGCATTCCTATGCACAATGTTAACATCCTTCTCAAAGAGTTATTAGCCAAAGATTCATTTGATGAATCAGATTTACACACACATTTCTGTTACAGTGGCATTAAACAAGTTCTGCTTAGAAATAACTACAAGAACAGTTTTTTAATTTTATTTTCACACTGAAAACCAGCCAGATTTGCTTCAGCCTCAAAGACTGTGTTTATGTAAAATAATTAAGTAGGACTATTCCTGTTCTCTGCAGGTAAGAGTCTATGACCTCTCCAAATATGAGCATGGAGCAGATGATGTGCTGGTCCTGGCCACTGATGGACTCTGGGACGTTTTATCAAATGAGGAAGTGGCAGAAGCAATCACTCAGTTTCTTCCTAACTGCGATCCAGATGACCCTCACAGGTATGTGCATTTCTATGGCTGTAGCGTTATTCCTGGAGCAGTGTTTCATGATGTGACTGAAATAAATAATCTTTACAATTTAATCATTCACGATGTATAGTTGAGCTGATACGGATGGTTTAGAAACCAGACTGCAGAAGGGACTTCATTTCTTATTACACGTACTTTCACAGCCAATTAAAAAAATCTTCCCTAAGTTGAACCTAGATATAAGAAGTAAAGAATTCAATTTGTAAGATATTTCAGTATCTTAGTTCATGTCCTCTAGAGTGGGGATAGTCTAATTTGTGATTTTCCCGAAAAGAGTGATAGCAAGTGCTCCCAACAAATATTTTCATCCACTGGGGAATTGTTTCTTTTGAGAAACATTGAAAAAGGAGAGAAAGATGAAAGTAGGTATTCCTTCATAGCATAATGGCAATGTAAATGGTCTAGACAACCCTAAGTGACTCTTAGAAATAAACAGAAATCCCCTCTGGAGAAAGGCAGCTTTTACTTAAAACACAAAGCAACAGGTCACCGTGAGTAAAAGCCAGCAGAAACAACAGACAACAGAATTGGACCTGTAAATACTTCATTATTGGATTTATCAGCCAAATATATAAATAAATATTTTAACATGTATCAGAAATGTTTTTAAAA
The DNA here is from genome assembly GCF_000151845.1 of Pteropus vampyrus. Taxonomy (NCBI): domain Eukaryota; kingdom Metazoa; phylum Chordata; class Mammalia; order Chiroptera; family Pteropodidae; genus Pteropus; species Pteropus vampyrus. The sequence goes on along the minus strand of NW_011889326.1, from coordinate 734,259 downwards.
GCACTGAAAATATGGATATATAAAATATCTGCATAGATTTTTAAAATAAGGAAATGGAACTGGAGATGAAAAATGTAAAACTAGAAGCTAAAAATTTCAGTGGATTAAGGAGATTAGAGACAGTTGAAGAGAACACTAGTAAACTGAAAAATTGATCTGACTATTCCAGAATATGGCTCAGAGAGACAAAGAGAAGGTAAAATGTGAAATGAGAGTAAGAGACCGGAAGGATAGCCTAAGATGTTATAAATAGAATTCTAAAAGAAGATGGGAAGAAAAAGAAAAGTTCTGGAATTGTTAAATGATACTAAACTCAAGATCCAGAAATCCCAATAAATCTCAAGCAGAAGAAACGAAAATTACAGTAAACATTTCATAATGAAACGGAAGAACTTTAAACAAACAAAAAGAGATGCTAAAAGCAGCTAGAAAAACAAGAGATAAATAGGAATAGCATTTATACCGACTGCTGACTTTTTAAAAATAACAATAGGAGCCAAAAACAGTAGAATTATATTTCAATTGGCTAAGAGAAGAACTCAGTTTTTAGAATTTTCATATGTAGTAAAAATATCAATAAAAAGGATGCAGTAAGACATTTTGAGGCAAAACAAAAACTGAGAAATTTTACTGCCAGCCGACCTCCTCTGAAGAAAATCCTAAAGGATATACTCAAGTAAGAGGAAATGATCCTAGATGGAAGATCTCAGAAGATGGGTTATTAAGCTATTAGTAAATAGGTAGGTTTATTTAAACATACATGGACTATATAAAACAGTAATAGGAATGTCTTATGTGTGGTATTAAAAATGACAGAATTAAAATACTAAATAAAAATAGCATATAAAGGGTCAGGAAGCGACAGCTAAATTATGCTGTGGGTCTATTTGAGAAGACATTAAAGTGTTTAAACTTTACGTTAATGTGTTTAAAATAGGTAAGAGAACTAAAAGAACAGGTCGTATAACTTTCAAACTAATCAAGGGATAAACAATCCACATGGGATTAAAAATCAAACTTCTAAACAACTTGTAAATAAAAAATTACAATAAAAAATTAGAAATTACTTGGTCCTGAACAATAAGAATACTACTACATATCAAAATTTTAAAGGATGAATTTTGAGCGTTTTTTCTAATTGAATGAGCTGTGCATAAATGACGACTCTGCTCACCCCTGAACTGCCAGAAGTGACTATTTCTCCCCTCCATGGAACAGAATAACTTTTTCCAAAGCTCCTCCCTGAATCACAAGGAACCCCTCCCCCATAAATTCTAGGCTCTTGACGACAGGAGAAGAGACCCTTAACCATAGAGAAAAATATTTCTCAGAGTAAGACCTTGAGGGCTGGCTTGTGTTTCTAGGCTAGTTCTGCCTGCAATATCCACATAAACGTGTAGAAAAGAATTCTTGTAACTTCAGGGTTCTAAAGAACCAAAGAAATGGAGCTATCTATTTGTGGACTATGTATTCTTTTCCTGTGTGCAGGCTCTTAGTAAACAACCATCCTAATTTAAAAGTTTATGTCTGTACTCTTTATTTCAATAACATCTTACTTTAGAAGTGAAAATAGCACATTAAACCTAGGATAAATAATAGAAGGAAAAATTAAATATAACAAAATAGAGAATATACAGTAAAAATAAACAACAAAGCCAACATTTGGTTCTTTAAAACAGCAGTACTCAACTTTTTGGGCACCAGGGACTGGTGCTCTTATGAGAATCTAATGCCTGATGATCTGAGGCGGTGATGCTAGCGCTGGGGAGCGGCTGCAAATACAGATGAAATTTTGCTTGTTTGCCCGCCACTCACCTCCAGCTATGCAGCCTGGTTCCATAACAGGCCACGGAACTGTACCAGTCCATGGCCAGGGGGATCGGTGACCCCTGCTTTAAAACAACTAACACATAAGGGAAGTACAAATCAAAACCACAATGGAATACCACTTCACACTCATGCCTGTGTTTCCTCCTTCTGGATTGGTCTATTTCCCCTCACACCCCATTGTAAATATGCTCCTTTTGGTCTTGCCACAATCACCACCTTCCCAGTGAAGTCCTCTCTTAACGTTCTTTGGGTAGCCCTTCCTGGAAGAATACCTCCCAGGTAACCCAGAGCCGCTCTCTGCAGAAAATTTTCAACAACTTTCTCTTCTAAAACAGGAGTGTAGTATCACCTTATGTTAATTTCTATAGCACAGTCTTTATTTTTTGACCTACTTTATTCAATTTTTTTCTTTCATAAATCAAGCTGCTAAGTACTGATAAAAGGTATATGCTTAATTTTTTTTTAACCTTTTTATATAATTACCATATGATCCAACAATTCTGCTTGTGGGTATACACCCAAAAGAGGTGAAAGGGACTCAAAGAGATATTTGCATACCCATGCTCACAGCAGCATCATCCACAGTAGCAAAAAGGTAGAAGAAACCCAACTATCCATAGATGAATGAATGAATGAACAAAATGTGCTATCTACATGCAATAGAATGTTAATCAGCTTTAAAAAGGAATAAAATTCTCACACATTCTACAAAATGGATGGACCTTGAAGACATGCTGAGTGAAATAAGCCAGTCACAGAAGGACAAATATTTCATGATTCCATTTATGTGAGGTATCCAGAGAAGTAAAATTCATAGAGACAAAGTGAAATGGCAGTTGCCAGGGGCTGGTGGTGAGAGGATGGGGAGCTGGTTTGAATCTCTGTTTGGGAAGATGAAAACATTCTGGAGATAGATGGTAGTGATGGTCACGCAACAACGTGAATGTACTTACTGCCACAGAACTGTACACCCAAAATGATTAAAATGCTAAATTTCATGTTATATATATTTTACCACAAAAAAAATCTCCCCAAAAAAGAAATAAAAAATCTAACAAAGTAGATAAAATTTCTCATAAAACTACTCAAAAACAAGAAGGGTGGGTGGATGGGGGACAAATAAACAATATTAGGAATAAAGAACAATAATAACTCAGATGCAGCAGCAATTAAATATAAGAGGATATTATGAACATATACATATTCTTTAATGGGAACATTGGAAAGATATTCTCCTTAAATTTATCTATAGAGTCAGTACAATTATAATCAAAATTTCCAATAGAGTTTTATAGAACTTTATAAGCTGATTCTAGATGTATGCAGGAGAACACAATGCTAAGAATGTTTGTGACATTTCCATATTGGTCTTACCCTTCTAGATATTAAGACAAAATAAGAACAATTAAGATGTAGAAAAAGTTAAAATTTGATCCTTCCTTCACACCATACACTAAAATCAAGTCTAGGCAAATTAAGACTTAAAAGTGAAAGGAAAAATGAATACAACTTTTAGAAAACAGCATGTAGGAAACTATAATCTCAGAGTAGGGAAGGATTTTTTAAAAAGACACAGAAAGCACAAACAACTAAAGATCGATAACCTTGACTACATTAAAATAAATGACTTTGGTTCTTCAAAAGACAACAAAAAGAGCAAAATGACAAGCCAGGAACTGGGAGAATATTTTTGTAATTTTTATAACAAAAAGGATTAATATCTATAAAATAGAATGAACTATCATACATTTAAAAAGAAAACACACACACCAAAAAAAAAATAAACCAATAAAAAAATGAGCAAGAACCAGTCATCACACAGAAAATTAATGGTCAATAAATATATGAAAAAAAAACACTCAACTTACATAGAAAAGTACAAATTTAAAATATGTGGAACTGCAGATGGGTTTGTGAATTTGTAGAAAGACTGAAGACAGATTGGCATACCTGGTTAAGCTGAGCATACACATGTCCTATTTCCAGGAGCAATGGATCTGAAGTGGTCTTCAGGCCACATGGCATTAGCATCTCTGGAGAACTTGTTAGATATGCAAATTATCAAGCCCCACCCCAAATCTACTAATAAAACTCCAGTGGTAGGACCCAGCAGCTTGTGTTTTAACAAACCATCCAGGTGATTCTGATGCTGCTAAAAATCGACTCATGCAAAAAGATATCCACAGAATTGCTTTCATTACAAAAATAAAGAAACATACATGTCCAATCATAGGAGGGGTAAACAAAGAATAAAATATAACTCAAAAAAGAGAATAAACCAAATTTGTGCTCATTAACGGAAGACTCTCAAAAACACGTTGTTTAATAAGCAAGTCATAAGAGAGTATACATATTATGATTCTACTTACATGAAGTAGAAAACTAATAATATGTCGTTTAGAGATAGAGACATTAAAACTATAACAAAAAAACAAGAATTAATCCAAAATTCAGGATGCCTTGGGAGGGAAGGAGGCAGAGGGGGATATATGCTTGGGGAAGGGCCCAGTCTCTAAGATACTCTGGTAATGTTCTGTTACTTTACTAGATGACAGATGCGGGACTGTTTGTGTAATTTCTATATACATTATATACATTCACATTTATATGTAAACTGTGAGAGACAGTGTAGTCTAGTGGTTAATATCATGAAAGATGTAGTCAGACTGCCTGAGCTTAAATCTTGGTTCTGCTCCTTCAGTACTTTTGACCTTAGGGAAGTATTAATTCAGTGCCTGAGCCTCCTCAATGTAAAGTAGGGGTTCCAACGATACTGACCTCATACACGTATGTACATAAAACGAAGTGTCTGCTATATAGTAAGCACTAATAGGTATTTGTTATTATTCTGGGTTTTTTTGCTATTTTTTGTATGTTTCATTTATTTCGCAACAAAAATTTCCTTCAGGAAAAAAGTGAAAAATGAAGCTAGACGCTTCCTCGAATGGTTTGATTTAATTTTACTCAGGTGCAAAGGAATTGATGGTGCTGTAATTAAAGATTCTTCTATTTAAATTTGAATGTATTTCTCTCCTGTTGAGTTTTTAGTTTTAATCTGTTTTATATCCTGCTTGTTAACAACATTCTTATGTTGATTTTTCTTTACTGTGATTATTTTTATAAAGCTTTGCAAAGCCAGCTGGCAGGTATGAGTGAAAAGGCACCTCACACTTTTTTTTGAATCTCTCCAAGCTGGCCTGTTCTTGCTCACCAGCCTATCTCTCTCTCCATGGCAACAAATCTGCCCTCCAGGGAGTGGTAACCTATGGGCAGTGTTATCACTGTGAGGGGGAATGCCAGGTCAAAGCAGGCTCCCGGGGTCCTGAGGACTGTTACCTACTGTGACAGGCAGGGCATACAGCGCTCTCCATGGCACAAACAAGGCAGGAAGGAAGAAGGTTTTCAGTCCGCCTTTCAGGGAAGATGGCAAACCACAGCCTGAGGATGAGCCCTGTATCAGACAGATGAAAGAGTTGAAAAGAAAAGCTACAAGATGAGCGGTTTTACTGTTAACATGTAGAATATCAGGCAGGAGGTCAGAAAAATTCTGGTTGGTTTTTGAGATCTTAAGATGTTCATAACTTAGTGGCAGAGGTATTCTTCTTTGCCAAATAACTCCCATTCAGATTCATTCATTTGGGAAATGTTAAGGAACTATTTTATGAGGCAAGACCTGCCAGACACTGGGGAAGAATCTGAAGAAAACAGACCTGGTACCTGCCCTCTTGGAGTTTAAAGTCTAGAGAGGGCTACAGAAGCATAAGGAAGTTACAGTGTGAGTGATTAAGGCGAGAAGCCTAACCTTCAGCAAAGGATGTCCAAATGTCAACTTGTACAATAAGTATAAGCCAGGCAATTGGTGTTGGCGGGGGAGGGGTGGGGAAATTGGAGAGGGAGAACGTGGCGCATTCAGTGTGGCTGACTGGGTTTAGCTTGTGCGTCAGTGAGTGAGGTGTGACAGGTAAATGGGCCAGATCATGTCAGACCTTATGAACTCACAAGATTAATGAATATGAAAATTAGTTGTAGGAAAGGAAGTCTATGATAATGATACAGAATTTATGTGATTCGTTCACTCTGATCCCAAATCAGAAAACATTCTGTACAATCTGATGGCAAAAACATGAGACGTGGATTGTTTCTCTACTCCTATGTGTTCCTTAGTGATTTAAGCCATATTGGAAACTTGGAGAAACAAATTCAAATGCATGACTTAGGAATTATATAAAATGATGTTCTCTTTCATGTGTGATATATTTGCACATATCTGTGTGTAATTTGGAAGGAGAGCACCACACTCCTGCCCTGGCTTAGTATGGCTTCTGGGGAGGCCCGTGTCCCAAAAGCCGTGGCAGGGGATTGCCTGAAGGTACCCTCCCAACGGGGAGCAGTTCTGATCTTGGCATAAAAAATAGAAATGCGAGTGAAAGTCATTTATCCTACTAAAGTTTAGCCTAAATTCTAATTTCTGTGATGAAGAAAGACCCACTGTAATTACAGAGTCTCTCTGAGTCCTTCCTTGGCCAGAAGGATTCATTTCTCCCCAATTAACCCAGGACCACAGGTTTGTTTATTGAATCATGGGAGTGGGGGTTCCTGGGTCTAAGCCTGAGGAGGTTGACCAAACGAGGTCAGCCTGTTGTTTGACAGAAAATGAGAAAGATGTACTCTCCAGGGTGGGCAGCCTGAGACAGAGGAAAGACCACAAAGCAAGTGAGAAGAACAGCAAAATGTTTCATCATCTGAGGTTTTGAATGGGCCTGTTTGACTCTGAGTTTTACCAGGTTTGCCCAGTTTTGTCTAGAAATTTGGGGAAGAAAGGGGCTGAGCTTTAGCCCTGTGATAGGCAGGACTTTTGGGTTTTGCAGTTTGGTTATTTGGCTGTTATGTTATGTGTAGGTTTCTTTCTTTTTCTTTTTCCTCTTAGTGACAGCCATTCTCAGCTGTCAGCATTGTCTTCCTCTGATGACATCTTTCCCAGTAAGAAATTTAAAATAGCATCGCTCCCTCCAGAGTGTGTTGAGAGAAGAGATGATTAGCATAAAGATGTTTGCGAAGTTTTGACCCTCACACCATCCTCTCAGGCAGAAATGGGTAAAAATTAGCTGTATGATCTTCCTGACCCCAGTGTATTTTATTAAGTCCTTTTGCTGTTCTGAACTGTCTTGACGAAGGAGCTAGAAAATTAAAAGGAGGCTTTGTGGACAAGCCAGAATGTAAGTGTGGTGGGGTTTTCTTTTCTTTCTTTCTTTTTATTGGAGTTTGCCCTGAAGTGTAGCAGTTCTGTGAATCCTTTGTAGGGCCATGAAATGAACTGTTTATAGGAAATATACCAAGCCAAATTTCTAGAATAGGGATGTTGGAAGTCAGGGAGGCTGAGATGCACAAACCTATATAGTTCTCTATAACTTCAGTAAAAATTTTTTTGAGGCATAAAGATCCTGCACATTTTGCAGAGGGTACTCAGAGAAAGACCTGGAAGGGCTTTTTTGAGGCAAAATATCCAGGATCGACTATCCTCTCTGTAAGGCTGGAGGTTTGGGGGTGGGTCTCCTGAAGAGAATATTCAAAATGAAGGCAAGTATGTAAACACTCAGAGAAGTGTGATATTGTCAGGAATAAATTATTAATATTACTAAAGGGAAAGGGTGTGGGAAAAGCCACGAGGAACTAGGGACAAAAGAACAGTTAACCAAACATGAACGTGTGGCATGGACTCACAGTCCCAGTACCTAGGCAAAACTTTGCAAGCTTTGCTACCCGGTCCTTTATTTCTCCAAACCTGTCTGGAAATCTCATCTTTGTAACTTGGACCTGATAACCCTCAGTCCCCCTGCCATGACACTCAGGGGACTTATCAATGGGACATTAAGCCTGTAAGTACCATATACTGTAAACTCTATAAAGCATTCCCTGATGAGAGAAGCCTTATTGATGGTCATATTCTGAATGCTGTTCTTCACATCCATGCTCTCTGTGGCTCAGATAACTGTGTGCCTTCATAAGAAGAGAGTAATCAGTGGAAAGTTAATAGTAAAACACCCACCAACACTCAACAGCAAGATACTAATGTAGGTATTAAATGCTACTTTGCATTACATGGATAATATGAAATTTATTTTGGCAAAAGACAGAGGTTCTTTTTATGAAATTGTTCTGTGAGTTAGCTGAACTAATTTCTGCCAGCACCATGCTTTTCAAAAATTATGCCTCATATGCAAAAAGGAAGGGCTTCCCCACCCCACCCTACCCCACCCCCACCTATCAATTAAAGGTCTTACAAACAAATTCATGTGTGTTCGATCTGGTGTTTGAAGACTAGATCAATGTTTAGCATATTCAGATTCATAGGAATTTAAAAGTCAGCTTGTGATCCTGTGCATGACAGCCTCGGAACTGTACATGGCCAGGCACCATCTTGCCTCAGTGCTATTTATGTGGCAGTTGAAGCAGAGCTGTGTGGCCACTTAGTTGCCACATCAGGGCATTTTAAAGGGCTTGCCAAGGATTGAGAAGGAAGTGGTCAATTATACCCCCTCATATTGAAATGTTGCCGTCTGGGATTCAAACTAAAATAAATACGTACTACCTAAAAAACCAGGGAGCTGGTGCCAGGGGGCAGAGAGGTAGACAAGGCCTGGTGGGCATTCTTACTCTTTCCTGCGGTGGGGGGAGGGGCTCTCCCCAGTCTGTGACCTTGTACCTGCTGGTACACAAACCCCTGAAGGCCACAGTGACAGTGTGGGCAGACGGCAGCTGTTATTATTCCAGTGTCTCAGTGTATTCTGCACACACCTTGGATGTGAGCAGCTTCACTGGCTTCAGAGCAGGGCAAGGGACGTGTGTGGCTCAGCTCCCGGCAGTGAGCCTAAGACATGCCTCTTCCAGGATGAGTTGCCAGGGTCTGAGGTAACAAAGAGCCCTCTCCAAGTCCTCTCCCACACCCACCCACTACAGATCCAGGCCAACATTCCGAAGCTTGGGAGAGCTTTTCTACCTCTTAAATCTAAGGGCCTGCTCTGAATGCAAAGAGGATTCCTCCTCCTGTTCCCATCATACGCTATTACTGCAGGGCATCGGCAGATGGAGGCTGCCTTTTATATGCAAATATTTGGAACCCATTAATTCCCCAGTTCCTGCCACCTACCTTCCTTCTTGTAAGGCCCTGTTGGTACCATCCAAATGGCAACAGAAGTTCCCACCCAACTGGAACTATTAAAGACTTTAAGGCAAGGTTACAGCTTAAGGCCTGAAATAGACTTATTTTTGACACTCCAGTGCTGATTCAGATGGCTACTGGGAAAGAAGACTCTACAAGAGGTGGATGATTTAAGGCAACACTCTTGGGGAGGGGAAAGGCATTTTATGTCTAATGAGGAAAATGACAGCTTTCGTTTACTGACCCCTGACCAAGTGCCGGGCACTGTGCTGAATGCTTTATGGAAGGATTTTGTTTTTTCCTGGCAGGAGGTCTGCATTGTCATTATTCCAGATTTACATGAAAGAAAAGAGGAGCTCTTAAGAGGCTGAGGAATTTTTCCAGAACCACCCATCTGGGTCGTGGTAAAGCCAGAATTGGACCCTAGGCAACCTAACCCACCCTCTGAGCCCTTTGAATGCTCCACTGAAGAGGTGAAAGAACTCAGAGCTGCCATAGAAATGGCAAGGACAGCAGAGACAATTGAGGATTTATCGGGTCCCCTTCCACCCTGACATTAGAGTCAGGGGTTGTCAAAGGAGCTTCTGGCCTTCTCATAGTCCTTCAGCCCCTCTTCCTTTCTTTGTTTTTCTTCCCTTCCCTACTGGCCTTTCTCTGCTCCCTCTCCCTTGGAGCCCGAGGAAGCCTCTGAGCCAAGCCCTGTGAAGTTTGCCAAGTCAGATCCCTCCCCAGCAGCCATTTCTTTCAGCAGAGCTTTGCTGATCAATATTGAAAGCTTCAGCCAGAGAAGAAAAATGTTCTCAAAATACAAAACTTGTCTCCCAGGGAGACTCTTCATTAGGAGAGAGGGAGTACTTCAGACTACTCCAGCGGTCCTCTAAAGTGGTCTGACCAGGCATTCTGAATAAGGCATTCAGTAACGGCCCTCCGCTGCCCGACACCCAGCTTCCAGAATTGCCAGGCTCCTTAGCCTGCCTCACAGTCCCGGCTGGTGTATCGTGGAATCCACTTCCCTTTCACTGCCTTTAGCTGCACCATATTTTTCTTTGCTACTCTTATGTATTTTGAACTTATATTTCACATTTTAACTAAAATTTTCTCTTGCTGCTCCCTACACCCCTCAGTCTATGGCATGTGTATACCCTTGTGTTCGGCCTCAGTACCACAACCAAAGAGCCTTCCTATTTTACTACTATATCAAGCAGTTTCTTTCACTGTCACTAAACCAGGCAGTCTTTGTCAGGTGGAAACTGGAGAACAAAATGAGAAAGAGAAGTTTTTTTCCTTCCAGAGGAAGTTGTTTCTTCTTGTACCAGTCTTTATATAAAGCAGTCCTGACAGAAAGTGACCTTGCTAATGGTTTCATGCCTGGGGTAAGTTGGCCCTGGAATATGGCTGCTAATGAGCTCTAAAATGGCCACCAGCCTGGATGGATATTGGAGCCAGGGCAAAAACCTCTAAAAGTTGGGTTCCTGGGGTTGTGTTGAGTTGCTCAGTTTATGAGGAAAGCTCCCTGCAAGAAGCCTCATTTTACCCATTTCTTATTTCATGTCAATACTGGGTCTCCTGTAGCACAAAAGAGACGTCAGGAAACTGGCCCTGGAGTTCAAGTGCACTATTAAGTTTTTGAATGCAGCATCTAATCTATCCCTAGTTGTCCATGTAGACTACTCTTTTAAGGCGGGGTGGGGGGAATAACATTCACTAGAGAAGCCTAACAAAAGCTGTGTGGAGGAATCTAAGCTCCTGGCGACAATGTTGGGACAAGAAGGCCTAGGGATTCTCCCTAAGCTTACTGCTCAGGTCGGGGCTGTCCTTCCCCGAGGCAAATGGTACCCAGATAATGGCTAGAAGCTGGCAAAACTGAAGTTCTGAGAGGAGAGGGGAATGGCTAAGTAGGCCCACCACACAGTAAAAGTGTGAAGCAAAACCTCACACCACTCCTGTGGTATGGAGACCTTAAGCCCAGAAATTAATGAAACATGTTCTAGGACTGGGAAAATCCATATTGTCCCCCAGTAAAGGCAAACTTTCAAATCTCTGTTGGTAACGTAGGGCACACAGTGTTTACTGTGTTTAAGCCCTACTGAAGAGAAGCTAATATCTTACTTTAAACCCACCATGAGAAAGACTAATTAGACACAATGGCTCCTTCCCTCCAGTCTTTCCCCCACCTCCATCCCAAAGTCTAATAGGACAGTTTGAGAGAAACTTCAAACATGTGCAATAAAATCAGAATGTGAGACGAGGTAGATTTGGGGGGATAAAAAACAAAATAGAAATTCACAATGGTGAAAAATATGTCATTGAAATAAAGTGACTCAATGAATGGACTGAATAGTAAACTGCTGAAGAAGGAATAGGTGACTTACGACATATAACAGATAAAAAAAGAAAACAAAAGAAGCTGAAATCTGGAGGGTAAACTAAGATCTAATAGGAGTTTATGGAAAAATATAAAAAAATACAGGGGAGGCAATATTCAAAAGTTCATGACTGAGAATTTTCCAGAATCAAATTATCTTCTGAGTCTAAAGAAGTGAAATTAATTTCCAATCACGATAGATAAAAAGGAATCCTCATTGTTATGTCTTACTGGGACTTAATACTATCAACAACCAAACAAAAAATTTAAAAGCTACCAGTGAGAAAAGATATTTACTTACAAAGAAACAATACAAGTCGGACTTCTCAACAAAAGAAGTCAGAAGTAAATGGAATATTATCTACTAACTGCTGGAGAAAAATAATTGTCAGTCTAGCGTTCTATACCCAATAAAGCTATCACCCAAGGATAAAGGCAAAAATAAAGAATTTTGTGGTCCAAAGACTGGAAAAGTTTATCTCTCACAGCCAGCCCCTTGTTAAGAGAATTACTAAAAATGTGCTTCAGTAGAAGAAAATCAAATCTAGAAGGAATAGATTTCAAAAAGCAAATAAGTTAGTATGTTGGTTTCTTTATATAAGTTATGAATGATAATAGCTAATAGAGTCTTAAAAACAAGGTGAAATTAAAGTAGGTAGTAACATGGAAGATGAAAGAAGGCATCCTAAGATCCCTTTATTTTCAGGACGAGAAAATGATAACTCATATATTAAAAAATTTATGTCAACTGTAATTGAAAAATAAATTTAAAAAATTTTAAGCATAACTTCATAAAGAACAGAAATAGTACACTAACACTTCAAAACCAGTAAAGGGAGAGAAAAAGTATTAAAGAAAGCTATCAACCTAACAGGAATGAAGGAAAGAAAACATAATAAATAGAAAATACAAAATTAACTGTGTATGTCTTTTTCTATGTATATTTATAATGGCAAAAACAGATTTAACTTAATCACTATAAGATTAGATTTTATTTTAATTAGCCACATATCACTAATGCAATACATTTTAAGTAATACAAAGTTTAGAAGTCCTACTCTGCCTTGTGAATTTTATTGAAAAATATTAGGGTGAGAAGGTAGCTTTGAAAATGACTATGATTTCTTGCCTAAGAGACTGGAGATACCATTAACTAAAGGATGATAGATGGGAACGATCCACCTTGGAAGTGAAAATAAGTTAACATTTATTGACTTCTTCCTAAGTCTTAACTGGGCTCTATGGAGGAAATCAAGAGGGAACACTAGAGAGAAGAATTTGTACCATGTGTCATGGAGAAGAATTTGTACCATGTGTCATGGAAGCCCAGACACAGGAGGGAAACTTGAAGTATGTAATGGCAGGGAAGTTCCACAAGGAAAGACATGAGACTTCAAGGGTAAAGAGGATGGTCAGCGGTATCTGTGCTGGAGAAAAGGTGAACAGACTGAGTATGGAGAAGAAGCCTTTAGGTGAAGCTTTTAGAGGACACATTAGTCGGGTGTTGGGCCCACTGCTAAGAGATTAAGGAAAGAAATGGGAAGTAAGAAATGAGAAGTAAGACATTGAGGGAGCTGGAATGGATTTCTCAAGAAATTCAACACCAAGGGGAAGACAGAATAGATGGAAAGAGAAATGTAGGCTCAAAGGAAGTTATCTTGGAATAGGCAATAACCATTTTTAAGAATAAAAACTTAATTTTCTAGAAGTGAGGAAACTCACTTCCCTGAAGTGAGGAAACCATCTTTTCTAGGTGACTTAATGGTGCTTTTTAAAACACTAAAGCTAATTTTGGCCATTTAAAATGACTGTTTTAAATACCCAGTCACCAGCAATAGCAATATTAGGGTGGTCTCTTGCCTTTATGAATGATACTCTTTCATGACTTAAAACCAGTTGACGTTGTTTAACCTTGATCCCTCGGTCATTGCCCCTTGACTGCAGGACCTGTTAAGGTCTGTATGCCGCTAGACTAGCCACAGGGGCTGTTTTGAATTCTATCTATCTATCTATCTATCTATCTATCTGTCTGTCTGTCTGTCTGTCTGTCTATCTATCTATTGACTGACATCTTTGAATATCTTTTTTACTGTCAGCCATCTTTTCCCATAACTTGCCATAGTTTTTTTATGTCTAGTCTGCTCATGAGCTGGGTTAAGTTATGTTCAGCTCTGACAGATGAATCTACTCTGTATATTGACTCAGCCAGGTTCCTGAACTTGAAAGGCTAAGGTGCAAACCCTGGTCAATCGCCAGGACAATAAACACTCTGATATTCCTGGTAGCCTTTCCCTATGTGGTTATAGCTCAGATATACCATTTAATATAAAACCAAGAGTAACCTGGGGTAAGCATCTGAGAGGCTCTTCTTAATGTAGTAGATGAGCTGAGTGCAGTATGTGAATTTGGGAACATTTATTTGGCTCTTTAGGAGGTTTGTTTATTTCCTGATCCCGGAGAGGGCTGACCGGCTGTATCTACCCTCAAGTGTAACTTTTAAGATGCCTGCCTCAAAGCTGATAATTCTCTCAATACCGCTAGAAAAAGGAGATGTCTTTCCTTCCCACTTACCATCCATCCTCCAAGAAGAAAAGCATTTATTTTGTTATTAACTATAATAGCGTCTGCTCTGCAACCTGTAGTGTGTGCTGCACCTCTGTCTGCTACCTCCACTGTATGAGTAAGTAGACTTGAATTTCAAAGACTCTATAACCTGGAATCTTAACAATCCTGAGACTATTTGCTGTAGACCTTGGTCTTAAATAATGTAATGATGGGGCTAGATGCAGGTCTCTTTTAACATGAGAACTGGTAAGTTCATAAAGGGTTTTAACAGAAGAAATGGAGATTTCTGGTGTTCTGAATCCTGCAACTCACAGTTCCAAAAACAAGTAGGGAAGGGCCACTAGTAATATCAAAGTGGTCTTGTGTTAAAGGCCCAGAGGCTGTCTTCCAAGAGGCCTTCCTTACAGGGTGACATTTATTATCTTGGTGATTTACCAGAGTCTGGCTTTTAGCTTTTCAAGTTCAAAACTCAATCAATCAATATACGAAGAACAGATTCATTGTCAGAGCTTGAATCACCTTAACCAAGCTTAAAGATTGATCTGCAAACCAAAATGCCAGTTTACATTTATACAGAAAAATATAACTGATTGATATCCTTAAAGTACAAATGACTTTCCCTGTAGGCAGGCCTACACAGGGAGGCAGATCATAATCAGGTTATTTGGTGAACATACAATCAGAATAAAAGTGAATCATGTTTAATGACACAAGCTAAGAGAGTAATTCATCCACGCTAAATATGGTCCTCCCAGTGGAACTAAATTTCTTTGAAGTCTGTCAGCTAAGACTCTCTGTCCTGATCAGTATTTGGATAGATACCTAATAATGTTTTGTCTCATTTTTTTAATGCTTCAAGGCTAGCCTAGGCCCATATCCACCCATATCACTTCCCATATTAGTCTTTCTCTAAATGTTAATACTTTTCATCAGCTTATAGCATATAGTCATTCTTTTGTTTAAAGGTACAGTTTAAATCTCAATGATCAACCTTATATTCAAGTTCATGGGAGATCCCTCACTGTGCTTAAATTGGTCAAGAGGAGAATGTGGCATTGATAAGGATGGGTAGAGCAGCTTACCCCCACCAAGACTTATCAGTCATTTACTCATAAAACCACATTTTTACTATATTCCTATGCTACTTGTATATCATTAACATTTTTCTTTAACTTGCTTTTAAAAAAGAAAATTTAAAAGATTTACCCCTACCATAAATGGGAAATGATTATCCTTTGTCCTAAAAGGAATGTAGTCCTAAAAATAAATATACTGAAAGTAAAAGCTCTTATTTTTCCCATGTACTTCTTTAGCTGGACACTGTTTGCCAGGGGAAGCCCTGAGCCTGAGCAGATCCATGCTAACCATACAGTAACACCAAACTAAGACTTTCTCCGTAACATCATCAAAAACCTCAAAAGAGTGTTGAGCAATGGAAAAATTTAGGATGTTATTTGTCTCGTATCTTGTTCATCTACCATCTAAAAAATAATTTACATTAGGCATCCCATATTTGGGGAAACAATGACCTAGGCTTTTTGAGACTTTAAGGGTATCTGAAAACTATTTACAGGCTATAGTGATGCCTCCATTCTAGCCTTGCCTGACCCATATTTTACCCGATGCACCAATGGTCTCATTTCTGCTTTTCCCTGCACAGGTACACACTAGCAGCTCAAGACTTGGTGATGCGTGCTCGTGGTGTCCTGAAGGACAGAGGATGGCGGATATCTAATGACCGACTGGGCTCAGGAGATGACATTTCTGTATATGTCATTCCTTTAATACATGGAAACAAACTGTCATGAAAACGGCCCAGGGGACTGGAAGAACAGAAGAAAGCTGGGATGCCTCTTGGCAGGGCAGGGTGGGAAGTGCCTCCCCGGCAGCACTCCAGGTGATACCACTCTCTTCCCAGCCCAGGTGGGGAGTCTGCTGCCAAAAGGCCTCTGGCTGTGCTTCAAGAGGATCCTTAGTTTTCAGTTTCCTCTTCAGTAACAGGTCTGGATACTCAACAAAAGCAAAACATAAAGGCTGCTACTGAGTGTTGTATTTCTTTTGGTTCCTTTAATAGGCCTCCTAGGTGGCCACTGCCCATTTGGGGCACACACAGTCATATTTATTTTATCTAGAGTAGCTGGGGCAGCCATTTTCAGGTGTAACTGGCAGAAGACTCTTCAGCCTATCAAGCTGCCAATTTCTCTACAGGTTAAAGTGCTGCATTAGAAAGTTGGGGATCACGCCTCAGGAAGTGTGAGCGTCCACCTTCCAGTAAGCCTGAGATTCATTTCAGGGAATGCCGTGTGTGTCTATCTCTATTTTTTTCTTGATGACGATGGGTGAGGCAGGGATCTGGCAGGGCGGGGAGAGATGGAGCAGCATTCTTTTAATCTTAATTGTTTCCCTTCCATAGAACAGGCCTGGGACTTTCCAATTCCTTGATGAGGGATTTGTGTGTCAAAGTCCAGCCTGGGCTGTCCCCATATTCTGTAGCCCACACCACCCAGGCAGCCATCTGGAGTGGTGCCTTGGCTAGCAGAGTGTTGTCTGTTGTGTAATAATTTGTTCCCAAGTTGAATTTTCTCACTGAATCAGTGTTTTCATGAAATTTTGGGTGTTTCTTTGGACCAATAGTTCCTCTATTGTCTTCAAGTGTCCCCCTTACGTGGCTCGAGATTTCTGTTTCTGAGCCTGGGTTTTTATTTCTGAAATGTTTCCCCTGCCTCCACCTCCACTGTGCCACAGGGACACAGGTAAAGCAGTGTTTAGTAGAGCAGTACAGGAAGTTCCTTTTATCAGTTCACCATACCGCATTTCAGGACTATCCATTTTGGATCCAAATTCCATGGACTGTGACTGTCCCCAAGCCTATGCCAAACAACATGTAAGTGTCAGTCCGTCAAGGAGCAGCAGGTCTGCTCTCCACCATCTTTGAACAAGGCCCACTCAGAATGGCCTTTTAAAAAAACAATTTGAATTGGGTTGATTGTCCATTCTCATGCTGGTATGCCTGCTCCTTCTCCAGGAATCATATCCCAGCCACCCATTTCTCACTGTCCTCCACCTCCGAGTGTTCCTCACAAGTGCAGCCGCAGCAGAAGCAGTAGACAGATCAGATCTACCTGCTGCTGTACTGCCAGGAGGAATTGCAAAATAGATATTTAAAATCACTTCTCTCTCTCTCTCACCGCTACTCTGCATTGGGGGAACTTATAGAGCAAAGTCCAATGACCGAGTCTTCTTCCTGCAGAGCTCCTATGTTATCGTCGCCATCCTGACAGCTTTTGATACTTAAAAGATTCTTCCCACTCAGTGAAGGAAAGGGTCATTGGTGTGATCCCCACAGATGCTGGAGAGCAAATTCTAGGTCTCGTGCTTCTTTGAATCCCTTTCCCAGAGGAGAGGAACCTCTGGGACAGTTAATTGCCTCCATTCCTAGAGTGGTAGTATTTTCTTAAGAATAGCCTGGAGCCTTCGTACTCAGGAATGTGTCCATCACACAGTGTGGAAAAAAGTACTTGGGAATTTAGCCACCAGGTCGTTGCCCAAATGTTGCCTGGGAAGAACTGGACTACAACCTTGCCAGGAGTCCTCTTCATCTGACAGCTTCCCTACTCTTTTGGTAAATCTCAGCTACCCCAGTCATCTCTGTGAAGATAAGTTTGTGGTAAACTATTTGTTTCTCTGGCAGAATTTGAAGCCATGGGAAAACACGCAGACATCTTACAGCAGTGTGGTCCATTTTTCTGTTCCTGCTCTGACTCTCAAAGCCATATACAAACTGGAACCTTGAGAAGTTTTCCTTGGAGGACTCTGAGCCACTAGCTTTAGGAAGCTGTTCTCACAAGCAATCACCTCTGTCCCGTGATACCTTTAATCGAGCTTCTTCCTGCAGAGCTTCTGTGCTATCATCGCCATCTTAATGCCTTTCATTTATTTTCTTTCCTGAGCTTCTCTCTGGGCCCTACCTTGAGCTTCTGTAGTTTTATTTGAGCCACCAGAGCGAGTCTGGATGTAGATGTCACGTAGATGTCATGACAGCCTTCTACTCATTAATTCATTTACTGCCAAGGCATGTCTCAGGAAAAACTCCGGAACCTCCTTATTCAATTTGTCCTAAAGTCTTGAGCATTTAGTCCTACTAGTTTTAGTTAGAAATGTACCTAGGAATTCTTTTCATGAGCCCCTTTGGGTGGGAAGATCTCAGTAGCAAGCTGAAGCCATGATTCTATATTTGGGAAATGAGAAAACTACAAATGAGGTGAATAAATCAAATGCTCTGTGCATTGAGCTTACTTACTAGATTTGGCTTTGTTTTTTACCCAGACCCCACATCATTCCATCCAGGGCAGTAACTGTGTCTACATAACAGGTTGGCCGTTGGAGCATTCCATGAAAAGGTCAAAAGACAACATACTCAAAATTCTGCCGAATATATTTATATGTGGTTCCGAAATCTTTTGTATCTGAGTTGTAGCCAAATCTGCTTGTCCTCACAGCCTCAGAGGAAGTCTTGTTTAAAAAAAGTTTTCGATTTCTAGTCAAGTCTTTATGGTTGTCTTGAAGTGTGTGTGGCCATTCCCTTGACAGTGAAAGGCTCTTTCGGTTCTCAATCTCATTGGGCTGGCCCCTGCTCTTTAGTATACTTGGTGACACTCTCTTCCTTAAAAGAGAGCAAACTGACACTCCGTCCACACTCTTCAGCATCTTCCCAGGCAACAACCAAACCTTTGTTCTTGTAACACCTGAAATCAGAGCAGTGCCAGCAGTCAAAGAGGTGGTGATGTGCTGCAGTGGTTGTGCTTATATAACTGCTGTTCTTGAGGTGAGAGGGGAGAGGTGGAAATGAGGCTAGGCCAAGTACTCAGCTGTCTCCTAGGACAAAGCCAAAAACAGTGGGAATTTCCACAGTATACAATTTTAGGGAATTTGGGTGTTTAATTTTTTAATCCCTAACTACTTATCTCCATGGGGCTGCATCAAGTCATCTGTGCTCACATTCTTCTAAGTATTCATTAACATCTTGGGAAGAATTACAGCTGTGGGTAGATCCTGGTAAGCAGGGATGAGTCTCAATACCCAGCTTTGGCCTCAGATCTTAGCCATTCAGGTAGAGTTTTTGGTTTACAAAAAAGACTAGCATGGAAACACCTGGGAAAAAAATCCCCCGCATCTTTAAAACTCTTTAGATTCTCCTCTTGATCTCACCTCCTTTCTCATCTTTCAATCAACTTTATTTACAAGGCCATGAGTGGTCAGTGATTTTCTTTTCACTAGTTTAAGGATCTATCCTTTCTTTAAATGGCCCAGCAGCTCCACACTTTTCAGAGTGGATATGTTAAGCTTTCGTGAGATTCTATTTTCAGTAAAGTTAGTGCTTCTGGGATACTTGGAGAAAGCAGTGAGAGTCACTGTCTATACAAAGAACAACCAGGCTGACCCAAAAAGTTGCAGATCTAAGAAAATAGTAAAAATTATGTTAGGAACTTGGATTTTTGAGGACTTACAATTACAGAGAAATTTTGCAGCCTGCACACCATACATAGCCCACCTTGCTCAGCAAACTGTGATGTTGTGCGGGTGATGTGACTTATGTCTGTACACTGGGATTTTTCAAAGGACACTATACAAGCAGCCTAATCAGCCTCTTATGTGAGCACAGTGGCAGCTCTTTGTCAAATTTGAGTACTTTCTAATCCACGATGTTATCTGTGTAAATAGCTTTAATTTTTCCTCTGTCTTAGATGAAGTTTTGTTTATGTAGAGACCAGGTAGACAGTGACCAAATGAGGCTGTATATGTGCTGTTGTTTTCAACTGTGATGTACTTGAAGGAGAACCTCGTGTCCTCCACTCTTCCCATCTTCCATAGTATTTTGTGTTTGTTTGGGGAGTGCTAAGGTTTAATTCTTTTACTCCTCTTTTGCCTCCATTTTCTTTGTTTCTTCTAGAGACCCAGGGAGGCCAATGGTGGAGATCATTTATAAGGAACGTATCATAAGGTCAAGGTTTCCAAAATACCCTACATACAGTGAATGAGAGGAATCTGCCTGAAAATGGTTTCAGAACCATGTACATTTATGTTTTGTGACTGTGAAACCTTGACTTTTTGTAACCCAAAAGTGAAAACTGTTTAGTAATGGGGAATCTATTTTGTGTGTGTTGAGACTTAGGTGCAATGTTCCCTAGAAAAAAGCTGAAGAAATGTATATGCTCACTGACATTTTAAAATAAAATATTATATATATGTATATAGGACACCTTTAGCAAACTTTTTTGTGTCATTTCTTTAATTCACTATGAAGTTTCTTCATATCAGGTAATAGAGTGATATGAGTATCATGACCTACTGTGGAGTTATCAACTGTGAACAGACTCAAAAGAAAATCAAAAGAGAATGGATGCCAAAACTGTTAATCTTAACAGGAATAGCCATAAAGGCTATACATTTCAATAATGCCACTAGAAAAATTACCATGGTTATTACTATCAAGAGGTATTCTTTTTATTTCATTAAGGAAAAATTGGCATACTATATTATATTAGTTCCAGGTGTACTACATAATGTTTGGATATTTGGATATACTGTGAAATGATCATCACAATACATCTACTAAACAAACATACATCACCATACTTGGTCACTGAATTTTTTTCCCTGTGATGAAAACTTTTAAGATGTACTTTCTTAGCAACATTCAAATATGCGCTACAGTATTATTAACTATAGTGACCATATTGTATATCATATCCCCCTGACTTATTTCTTTCATAACTGGAAGTTTGTATCTTTTTATTCCCTTAACTCCTTTTGCCATCCCCCACCCTACCTCTTGACAGTCACCAATCTGTTTTCTGTATTTGTTAGTTTTTTTTATGATTCTATATCTAAGTGAGATAATACTGTACTTGTCTTTCTCTGACTTATTTCACTTAGCATAATGCTCTCAGAGTTCTTTCATTTTGTCACAAATGGCAATATTCTTTTTTTATGGCTGAATATTTGTGTGTGTGTCACATTTTCTTTATCCATTCATCCATCACTACGCACGTAGGTTGTTTCTATATCTTGGCTATTGTAAATAATGCTGTAGTTAACATGGAGTGCAGATATCTTTTTTTGTTAGTGTTTCTGTTTTGTTTTGATAAATAACCCAGAGGTGGGATTGCTGGATCATATAGTAGCTCTGTTTTTTAATTTTTGAGGAATCTCCATACTGTTTTTCCATGGTGGCTGCACCAATTTGTATTCCTACCAACAGAACACCAGGGTTTCCTTTCTCCACATCTTTGCCCAATACTTGTTACTGCTTGTCTTTTTGATAACAGCCATTATAACAGGTGTCAGGTGATACCACACTGTGGTTTTAATTTTCATTTCCCTGATTAGTGATGTTGAGCATCTTTTCATGTACCTGTTGGCCACCTGTATGTCTTCTTTAGAAAAATGTCTATTTAGATCTTCTACCCATTTTTTAATTGTATTGTTTTATATTTTGTATGAGTCCTTTGTATTTTTTGGATTTTAACCCCTTATCAGATACAGGATTTGCAAATATTTTCTCCCATTCTGTAAGTTTCCGTTGTCATGTAGAAGCTTTTTAGTTTAATATAGTCCCACATGCTTATTTTTGCTTTTGTTACCTTAACTTTTGTTGTCAAGTCCAAAAAATCATTGCCAGGACGAATATCAAGGAGCTTACTGACAATGTTTTCTTCTAGGAGTTTCCTGTTTTCAGGTCTTACATTCAAGTCTTTAATCCATTGTTTATGAGATTTTTCTTGTTTCCTGAGGTAGGCATTTATTGCTATGAACTTCCCTCTTAGAACTGCTTTTGCTGCATCCCATGTTTTGTATGTTGTATTTCCATTTTCATTTGTATCGAGGTATTTTTTGATATCTCTTGATTTCTTCATTGACCCAACGGTTGTTCAGTACCATGTTGTTTAATCTCCACATATTTGTAAATTTTCCAGTTTTCTTCTTGTAATTGATTTCTAGTTTCATACCATTGTAGACAGAAAATATGCTTGATATAATTTTAAATCTATTTAAATTTGTTAAGACTTGTTTTGTGGCCTAATATATGATCTGTCTTGGAGAATGTTCCATATGCACTTGAGAAGAATGTGTATTCTGTTGCTTTTGGATAAAATGTTCCGTATATATCTGTTAATTCCATCTGGTCTAAATGTGTCATTTAAGACCAATGTTTATTTTCTGCCTTGATCTATCTGTTCATGTAAATGGTATATTAAAGTTCCCTATTATTATATTATCTGTTGCTCCCCATAGGTCTGTAAATATTTGCTTTCTATATTTAGTTGCTCCTATGTTGGGTATATAAATATCTACAAATGTTATATAGTCTTTTTGGACTGAACCCTTTACACCAAGGTATTTTTAAGAGAGAGGGCCAATAACTAAGATCCTTGCTGAAGATAGTAAGAGTCAAGACTCTCCTTAGTCACTTAAACATTTTAACTACTACAAAGTGTTAGTAAAATGTACCATCTTATAAAGAAAAGTAACCATAACATGTAGGATAAGACATCAAAGAATGCTAAATCTGCTTAACTCTAGAGTCCAGGAAGTTAAAATTAATCTAGAAAATATCAACACAATGGTAAAAATAATCAAAGTATTAATTCACAAGAAAGCTAAAAGTAGGCTATGGTTTATCTGAAGCTTAGTTCAGAACAGCTGACTAGACAGAAAACACTCATATTTAGAAGGATTTGGTTGTAAAATCTCCCCAGCTCTTTTCGCCTTCATTTTTACCCTCATGCTTACGATGCCTCCTCCTTGCCATTCAATAGTAGAAACTCGTGGAAAGAATGAATCCTTGGATTAGATATCTGAAGATCAAAAGGGTCTTCTAGCATTCTCTCGTGAGCAGTGCTTAGCTTATATTAGTTCTTGAAAGCTGTGGTAGATTGTCGCCAAAAGAGGCTACAAGCAATGCCTCCTATGTCTGTTCACAAATGCTCCTTTTCCCATCAAGAAGTGGTGTTTGTTTCTCTACCACTTGAATCTGGTCTGACCTGTGACTTGCTTTGATTAATAGAATAGAGAAGTGATATTCTGAGAATCCCAAGCCTAGGTCTTTAGAGGCCTTGTAGTACCTGCTTTCACTCTTGGAAGCTGGCGACCCAGCATACATCAGACTAGGTTACTCAATGAAGAGAGGCCACTAGGGAGAGAAACAAAATGCCTAGACATTGGAAGTGAGGCCATCTCTGATCCTCAAGCCCCACTTGAGTCACTCTAGGTGATACCGTAAGGAGAGAGAGGTCCAGCCAGCTTTTAGTTGCTCAGGACATTTAAGCTAAAGCCAAAGACATCAAAGGTCAGAGGTGGGTCCTCTACACTGAGACCTACCCAAATTCTGGATCTACAGAGACATGAGCAAATAAAATGGTTTTTGTTTTAAGCCACTAATATTTGGGTAGTTTAACACACAGCAATAGAAAACTGAAACAGAGAACCTGGCTTGGGGATTTGGAGTAAAGTGGTTAAAAATATAAATTACAAAGAGAAGAAAACGGCATTGAGAAGGTACATTTATAATTTGGGAAATAACCCTCCATATGGCACTTGGTAGCGTGAACGAAATGGGGGAAACCAGCTTAAAATAGCAATAATTCAGAGACTCTGATGGTTGTATTAGTATCTCAGCAAGAGTTTTCCACACCTGTACTTTTGCTTCTTCATGCAGCTTTTAATGGTCGTTATTAAGCCGGAAAAGTACAGCCATTGGAGCTATGAGCCAGGAAGAGGGAAGGACCCCTCACTTAATGATAAGACCATCCCATGTTGTACCATTTATGACCCTTGGGAGAGTTAAATGGTTCTTTGGCTCCCAAGACTGCTGCTTGAAAGTGTTAGGTTATAAGGAAAAATAAGACAATTTTTAAATTGTATGTATGCATATTTTTTAATAATTCTCATCATCATTTAAAAATTCTCATCTACAAAATACTTCAAAATTGTTACCCTCCCAGTTTTTCCTTCAATTAAGTGACAGGCCAAAGAGTGAGTTATATGTTCTAGCAATTAGTCTGTCTTTTTAATTGCTTTTTCTGTAATTAGAGCCCTGAAAAGACTGTTGCTTTCAGTTTCTCTCTCTACATTTTGTCTTGTCTTTCATTTCTGATGAGATTTTCCAGCCAGCTAACCCCATTTACTTTATTGATTCCATTTAGGCGGCCTCCAAGAGATTCAGAGTGGGATGGAGCACGAGGTGTGGACAGGGGGCACCTCAACTGCATCCCAGGGATCAGGTCTGATCGCACTGCTAGTCCAAGAGGTCCTTGGAGAGAGCTTTGGAAGGTCTGAATGCAGAGTTGGAGAATAGCACTCCTTTGACAGGAGCTCATAAATCAGAGCTTCCTATGTGACCTGCTTTTAAAATTTTAATTAACAAATCTAGTCAGTAAAAAATAAAGATAGATGAGCTGATTCAGAAAGCAGTGTTGTGAGGTGAGTGTGATGGTAGGGGGATGATTGACATGAGGATGAAAGAAAAGTGAAGTTGCAGCAGCAAAATGTCCCAAACAAAGTCATTTTACACCTTTTAAGCACTACCAGTATGTTAGTAACAAAACATCTCTGATTTAAACTAAAGAATGTGGAACCCGAAAATAGCAGTCTTAGCAGCTGTAAATTAGGTATCCACCTACCTGTTGAGTTTGGTCAGTGAGGAAAAAAAGTTTGGACACAATTCTGGAGAACTGTGAAATCTCTACTCAGTGTCCTAGGTGAAAAAATGAAATTTCTAATTCCTAGAAGCCCTAAACATTGGGGATATATGGCCAATCACCCAAATTGCACAGAATTGGAAAGACAATTAACATTGTGGTGGTTCTCATGAAAAAGATAAGTGCTATCATTAATACACATGTCTTTACTGGAACTTCATCTACTAGGCCCACCCAAAGGTTATTTAATTCAGCAAATGTTTTCTGTAAATGGCCAGATAGTAAATATTTTAAGATTTATGGGCCGCTTGGACTCTGTCACAACTATTCAGCTCTACTTTGTTGCATGAAAGAAGCCATAGACAATCTGAACTAGGATCTGTTCTAAAGTATTAAATGTCAAGCTTTATATCTTCTTGGTCAGAAGAATTAACTCAAGAAAATATGGCCTGATTTTGCCTTTATGGTACGAACTGAATAAGAATGTCAAAGATCTCAATGAACACTAATGGCCTATCATTAAGAAAAAAAAACAAAAAACAAAAAACAGGTAGGATCAGTAATTATTTATGCTGTACTGAGTTACAAACAGGAAAATTTATAAATCTGCCAGTTCTTTACTGTTAAAACAGTCTTAAAGCTTTTAACAGTAGTGGATGCATCAGCATTGTGATAACTGTATTTCCTCAATACTAAGACACCATCAGTTATATAATCTGCCTTGAATTCAGAACAGTTAAATTTTTTTTTAAATGTCA
Organism: Pteropus vampyrus; assembly: GCF_000151845.1. Lineage (NCBI taxonomy): Eukaryota > Metazoa > Chordata > Mammalia > Chiroptera > Pteropodidae > Pteropus > Pteropus vampyrus. The sequence continues at coordinate 708,882 of NW_011889326.1, read as the reverse complement.
ATAAGGAAGTTAACCCATTATTTACTATACTCCAGTGAAACAGCGGGGGGAAAAAAACCATAAAACATGTATTCTATTATTCTTTATTAGGACCTATGCTAGGTACTTGAGACCTAGTTTCTTTTATTCCCTTCACAGGTAAATAGTATCACATTTTAGAAATAAAGAAATAATTTCATTCCCTTGTGATCAGAGAACATACTTTGTGTGATTTTTTATTTTTAATTTTTCAATTATAATTTACACACAATATTAGTTTCAGCTGTATAACAGTGATTAGACATTTATATAACTTACAAAGTGATCACCCCAGTATACCTATTTATTGCAATATTATTGACATTATACGTATTATAATATTACTGACTATATTCCATATGCTGTACGTTACATCTTCATGACTCTGTTCATCTTGCAATCTTTACTTCTTAATGCCTTCACCTTTTCACCCATCCCCCCACCCTCCCTTCCACCTAGCAACAATCTATTTCTTCTATCAGTAAGTCTGTTTTTGTTTTGTTTGTTATTTGTTTTTTAGATTCCACATGCAAGGGACATCATATGGTATTTGTCTTTCTCTGTCTGACTTATTTTACTTAGCGTAATGCCTTCTAGGTCCATCTGTATTATTACAAATGGCCAGCTTTCATTCTTTTTTATGGCTCAGTGATATTCCATTGCACATATGTACCACCTCTTCTTTATCCATTTATTTATAATAGACACTTAGGTTGCCTCCGCATCTTGGCTGTGAATATAGGAGTGCATATATCTTTTACAATTGCTGTTTGGGGTTTCTTTGACTAAATACCTAGAAATGGAATTGCTGGGTGTATGGTCTATTTTTAATTTTTCGAGGAACTTCATACTGTTTCCCATAGTGGCTACACCAATTTGCAATCCCACCAACAGTACGCAAGGGTTTCCTTTTTTCCACATCCTCAGCAACACTTGTTGTTTGTTAATTAATTGATGATAGCCCTTCTGACACGTGTAAGGTGATATCTCATTGTGCTTTTAATTTGCATTTCCCTGATGAGTAATTATGTCAAACATCTTTTCATATGTCTGTTGGCCATCTGCATGTCTTTGGAACAAGATGTCTGTTCAGGGCCTCCACCCATTTTTTAATTGGATTGTTTTGGGTTTTTTTGGTGTTAAGTTGTATGAGTTTCTTATATATTATGGATATTAACCCTTTTATCATATGTGTCATTGCTGAATATCTTCTCACATTCAGTAGGTTGTCTTTTCATTTTGTTGATGATTTCCTTCACTGTGAAAAAAACTTTTTAGTTTGATGTAGTCCCATTTATTTTTTCTTTTGTTTCCCTTGCTTGGGGAGATATATCCAAATATTAGTGATGTCAAAGAATTTACTGCCTATGTTTTCTTCCAGGAGTTTCATGATTTCGGGTCTTATATCTAAGCCTTTATTCCACTTAATTATTGTATATGGTATAAGAAGGTGGGCCAGTTTCTTTCTTCTTTTTTTGGCATGGATCTATCTGTCCAGTTTTCCCAATATCATTTATTGAAGAGACTGTCTTTACCCTATTGTGTAGTTTTGCCTCCTTTGTCATAGATTAATTGACCACATAGGCATGGGTTAATTTATGGGATCTCTGTTCTGTTCCATTGATCTCTCTGTCTGTTTTTATGCCAATACCATACAGTTTTGGATACTATAGCCTTGTTGTATTGTTCGATGTCAAGTAACATGATACCTCCAACTTTGTTCTTTCTCCAGATTGCTTTGGCTACTCGGGTTCTTTTGTGGTTGCATATAAATTTTAGGATTATTTGTTCCAGTTCTGTGAAAAATGCCATTGGTATTTAATGAGGCTTGCCTTGAATCTGTAGATTGCTTTGGGTAGTATGGACATTTTAAGGATGTTAATTCTTCCTATCCATGAGCATCATAGCTTTCCATTTATTTGTATCTTCTTCAATTTCTTTCTTCAATGTCTTACAGTTTTCGAAGGACAGGCCTTTTACCTCCTTGGTTAAATTTATTCCTAGCTATTTTTTGATGTAATTGTAAATGAGACTGTTTTCTTAATTTCTCTTTCTGCTAGTTTGTATTGGTGTATAAAAATGAAACTGATTTCTGAATATGAATTTTGTATCCTGCTACTTTACTGAGTTCATTTATTCTAATAGTTTTTTGGTGTAATCTATAGGGTTCTATATATATAGTATCATGTCATCTGCATATAATGACAGTTTTACTTCTTCCTTTCCAATCTGGATGCCTTTTATTTCTTTTTCTTGACTGACTGCTGTGTCTAGGACTTCCAATACTATGTCGAATAAAAGTGGTAAAAGCAGACATCCTTGCCCTTGTTTCTGCCTCCTACTACAATAGTTTTCTGAAACTTCTCATTAGATAATAAGCAATACAGTAATCTCATATCCAGCAGATGCCTGAAACCATGGATAGTACTGAACCCAGTACTGAACATACTGTTTTTCTTATACATACATACTTTAATGATAAAGTATATAAATTAGGTACCGTAAAAGATTAACAATAAAAGAATAATTATAAGACTATATGCTTGAATAAAAGATGTGTGAATGTGGTCTTTCTCAAGTAATTTTTATATTTTTCAGTCCAAACCTATTCCTGAATCTGTATAACCACCCCTTACTTGTAGTAAATGGCTTGGAATCACTTGTTTTAGGGCACCCCTTACAGACTCAATGCTTTCTGGTGCAACACATTGCTGTCAATCAGAACACATTTTCTGTTCATGTCTTCACCCCCAAATGTAATGCCTTTTCCATCTTAACTAGACACTTATTATGCACTGTAGCCATAACTTTTGCAGTTTGAGGTACAACAACAAAACTAGCATAGCTTTCTCTTCTTCACAATTTCATGGACAGATGATTCATTTTTACCGTAGATCTTAGGAACAGCAACATTTTTTCTTTCCTTAAGTCAAGAACCTTCACCTTTTCACTTTAAAGGAAGTACTGTGTAAAGCTTCACTTGGGTATATCTGAATTGCCAGTATCACTACTCTTGTGATGTGGGGCCATTCTTAAGTAAAATAAGGGTTACTTGAATGCAAGCACTGCGATACTATGACAGATGATGTGAAAACTGATACAGCTACCAAGTGACTAACAGAGGGTAATGTATAGTGTGTGGATACACAGGACAAAGGGATGACTTATGTCTCAGACAGCGGCAGACCTGGACAGCATGAGATTTCATCACACTAAAAATGACACCCCATTTAATACACAATTTAAATGTGTATTTCTGGAATTTTTCCATGTAATATTTTTGGACTACAACTGACCACAGATAACTGAAAACGTGGAAAGCAAAACTGCGTATAAAAGGAGACTACTGTAGTTATGAAACCTCCATCATATACACACTTATTTGGATGGAATTTTTAACAAGGCTTTTCATATCACATCTCCATCTCTGAACTTTGCACTAATCAATGTCATCTACTGACCCCCAACACCATTACCTATAAAACTACTTTCTGTGACAGGCGTTTTATTTCCCAACCATTCTTTTAACTCTTACTCAGCTGGAGCTCTATGTCAGCATCTCCATAGCAAATACTATGAAGGTTTATGTTGGCAAGGCTTATCTTCAAGATGAAATTTAGTACCAAGCAGAAAGAATGGTGTGCCACCCCAGGAGCATCAGCCACAATATCTGAACTTTCTATAAAATTTTTAGTAACAAGTAAGCAGCAAGTAAGCTTTAGTTATTGATACGTGCCAATTAATATTTGAAAAACAGATACCCAGGATCTGGAAGAACTGAACAAAATTATGTTCAAATCCTCTTGAAGTATAAGTATTCTTAAAATAGATCTTATAGTCTTGAGCACTGACCTGTAATAAAAGTAATGGTAAAAAGTAAAAGGGTGCCCAGCTGCATTATTACAAAACCTGAGGTGTTGGGATAGAGGAGTCATTTGCTGCAGTGGAATCAATATTATAGCTCATGACACCTCTCTATAGGCTCAGTTGACCTGAGATAAGACCATTTCATATACTAACGGCTTTTTTCAGTGATCTACTTGACCTTTGCCTGTGGTGCAGCAATAAAGTGTTAAGATGACATATTTTAGCAGAACAAAACCCAAAGAATTTAAGTTTAAGGGAGCTTAAATCCAACAATGCAGTAGCTATGAACATTTAATTAATCAAAGTCTGTCTCTTCCTGCAGGGGTTCTATGTCCTGGCTACACATTAGAATCACCTGGATGATTTAACAAACTCCTGTCCACAAGCCCCTGCCTCAGACCAATTAAATCAGAATTCCGCCAGGAAGGGACTTAGCCATGAGTATTTTCAAAATGTTCTCCAGGTGATTCTAATGTAAGAACTACTGTGTGAAGATACTAATGACACATATTTATGAACGAGTGTTGGCAGATTTTGGCAAATAAGAACTATAGGACACCAGTTAAAACTGAATTTCACATAAAGAATTTTTAAATATAAGTACGTCCCTTGCAATATATGAGACATACTTAAAAAATTATTTGCTGTTTATCTGAAATTCAAATTTAAATGGGTGGGTGTCCTATATTCGGTATACAGTACAAAACTGAAAATTTAACAAGAGTGGTGGAAATAAAGCTCTATCAGCAGAGAATATCACTGGTTGGTAGGTTCTTACCTGAACATACACAAACACACACACACAATCACCTGGAACATTAAATAGAAAAGTTGTGCCAGGCCAAAGCTATCACAAAGGAAACAGTTCTCAAGTCATGGAGGAGGAAGTGGACGGAGGGCCACAAGGGTGTCTCAGGCAGGCTTCCTTAGTGCCAGTGTTAGCTGGCTAGGGCCACCATAACAAAGCACCACAGACTGGGTGTCTTAACAGAAATTTATCTTCTCAGTTCTGGAGGCCAAAAGTCCAAGATCAAGGTGGTGGCAGGTTTGGTTTCTCCTGAGGCCTCTCTGGTTTTCGACATTCTCCTGTGTCCTCACATTTTTTAAAATTTTTTTTTTTTTTGCCTGTGTTCATGTATCCCTAGGGTCTCTGTCCAAATTTCCTCTTATGACGCCAGTCACTGAATTAGGCCTCATCCATATAACTTCATTTTACCTTAATTACCACTAGACAGGTCCTACCACCAAATACAGTCACATTCTGAGGTACTTCAACAAATGAATTTGGGGGGACACAATTTAGCCCATAACAGTACCGCTCACTGGACTGCAGTCTTGGGAGGCTGTGGGGTAGCTTGTGGATCAAGCATTATTGCTTTATATCCTCTTCCCAGTGCCACCCTAGTGCAGAAGAGAAACTACCTGAGTCCAGGAAAGAGAAAAGGGACATTTCTGAGGGAAGTGATAGAAATGAGGGTCATGAGGGCAGAAGAGTCCACTCTTTTCCAGGAAGAAAGGGAGGAAAGGGGGAAGAGATGTCATCAGATGGGGGCATGATAGAAGAAGGGAAGGAGAACGTGTTAAGCCAAGAGGAAAGACCACATGCAGAACAAAGGAATATGAAGATATTATCCACTACTCCAAAGGTTAAGGACCCTAGGAAAAGGAGTAGGTAGGATAAAAGAAACAAATCATAATTTCTATAGCAAAAAGGAGAACCACAGAAACTACCCCCCTCCCCTCCGCACCAAAAAACAAACAAACAAACAAACAAACAAAAAACCAGGCTTCTACCATTTTATTTGTTCCTTTTAGGAAAGGAAACAAAAAAAATCTGCCTCAAGCATTTTTAAGACTATGCACAGGACTCAGAGAGGAGACTGCCAGTCTTCATTTTATTGAAATCTCAGTCTTGGTCAGCCTTCAGAAGCACATTTCACTGTCTCCAAGCAGCTGACCTGAGTTTTAGTGCACTTGGGCATGAATATGCATGATTAGGAGCCAAGATGTGCCCAGGCTGCACAGGCCTGTTCTAGTTTTAGGCGATGCCAATGGAAAGAAGAGCCCGGAAGTTTCCCTTCCAGGTTCCTTACTACAGTCTTATCTCCACAGGGCAAAGGAGGCTCTGTTGGGCAGAAAGGGGTCTAGAGAAGGGTGAAATCTTTACTCAGGGTTTTAGATGAATATTAAAGCACCTGTTGGACGTTTATAAAGAGCATGATCTATGAGAGCTGGAAACCAGCTAACACTGCAAGGGGAAACCAGCCATAAAGCCACTATACTTTTCCAGGGCGGTCCAAAGGCCGCTCCTGGCCTCTGCTGTGCGGTGCCCTGGCCTCCGTGCTGCCTTTGTCCTGCGCCCACCGCGCGCTCTCGGTGCAGCGAGGTGGCCAGCGCCTGTCGCTCGCCCGTCGCTCACACGCCACCAAGCGTTCCCCGCAGCCACTCCATGCCATTCTGACATGAGTGAAAGGCACCTTAATAAGAGTGTAAATAAAATCCAGGCTGAGAAATGAGTTTTCCATGCCAGCAATCACCGGCCTAACCTCAGCTGTAAATTGTCTCATGGAGCGGCGCAGATGGAGTCCCTGCATCTGGGGATCAAAGCCATCTCTGAACAGAGCCCTAACAAACACCTGGGTGCCGCCCAGATGCTAATTCGAGGGGGAGGCTGTGCGCGTCAGTTTAGGGATTCTGTGACAATTGATAACCCGGGACCTGGCGATCCCGCCTCCCCTCTCCAACAAGGAACCTGTCCCCTCCCCTACTGCAGCGACCCGCCCAGGGGAGGAGTGGGCTGCTGAAATAATCTTAGTCTGCAGTGTCCTCCGGAGGCACGGACCACCAAGCCCCCTAATTTATGGTCATTGGTATAATAACTTTAACATGATTTATCTGACTGTAGAGGAGATGGCAAATGCTTGGAGAATGATTGGCCATGCCGGCTTTGTGCATTTCTGGTTGGCCTTATTAATTTTGAGCAGAGTCGGGGAGCAGCCTCTTGACTGAGACAGGGAAGTTAATTTGGCAAAGCCTCCATGTAGAGTTGGTTTGGGGCCGGCAAAGGTTTAGCTTTTGTCAAAACTGCAGGAATAATGTATTGCTTAAAAAGTCATGGAGTTTGACAGAATGTGCTAGCATACTGATTAAAGCAGATTTAGTTTGAAAGAGAGTGGAAGATCATTTGATTTGACTGATTCTTTTTTTATTTTGTGTTTGTACAGACCAAAGACATCAGTGCCTTGGGGTGGGAGGGAGGGCAGGAAGGGTATATTCTTTTGTTTTTAATATTTGAGTACATAAGTGTTTTGAAAAAAACACTTATAGCTTAGAAGGGAAGGGATTTGGGGGAATCATGGGACAAATACGTATCAAAACATGCTTCTGAAAATATCACACAGTTCACAATCTTTTGTGTGGGGAAAAATATTTCTTCTCTTTTAAGTTTTCTTCAGACATCACAGCTAGTATTTATGGGATATATAAATTACTGGATAAGCACACCAATACAGCACACTTCACAAGGACATTACTCTGCATTACTGTAGTAACTGTCATTTAAATGTCACCATTGAGTGATGCGGCTTAGTCTCATGAATAAAAGGGACTATATAAGAATATTGGAAAAGTTATAATATTTACTGAAAAATATTTTCATATGAATGAATTACAAATTCAGTAGGGGTGGATATGCAATTCAAATGGTACACCCATTCATTTATTATATTTATTAGTATGTGTAGAACTCAAATGTAGACACACAGCACTAGGCAACCTCCAAATACAATCTTTAACACTCTGTTTGTTCCTCAGGAGGACCAGAACAAAGACAGAGCCACCACAAGAGAATGTGACTGCTTGGTGTGGAGGCAGATTGGTGTCACATGCGATGGTACAATCACTTCTTTTATTTATAGGTCTAACCAGAAAAATAGACTGGGAGCAGCTGAGTACCAATTTATTTTGCGGCCTGAACCGATGAGTAGTTGCCTTAAATGTCATTGAGTTGAAAGGTTGTGCATTTCATTCACTGCTAAGTTACAAGAAGCTTTGAAGTAAGTCTAGGAGACCAGTAATTGTCCTGGCACTCAAGGTGGGCAAGTGCAATCCTGCTAGGTAGAATTCAGTGGAATTCAGCCCAGTTAGGGCTGCCTAACTGACTAATCCTAGCAAATGCTGCCTGAGTAGAAACAAAGGTGGTTCATTTAGTCCTATTACAAAAGCAAAATGGAACAGAAGGTATGGTTTACTTCCCAGAACAACAAAAATAGAATTGGAAGTCAACAACAGAGGAGACTTGCTTGGGTCTCAAGCCACAGCACATGCATATGACACACAGGTCCTCTGTCCAGGTCCCTAAATGTGCATGAAATAAGTAATAAAGGTATAAAGGGAGTGCAGTGGAGAATCACTTAAATGAGTCTGTAAGGGTCAGGGAAGGGTTTCCAAATGTGCTGACCACTGCACTGGGTCATGAAGGATGAAGAGGAGTCAAGAGAGGGTGAAGGTCATGCTAGCCATGGTGACTCACACAGCATAAAAGAGACATCAAGTTTATGAAGCAAAGACATCAGGTTTAGTGCCTGATGAGGATCCTAGGTGTAAGAGTTCAAGCTGCATCTCACCTCTTAGTGAAACTAAATGTTTACTAGGTGCCAGAAATTTCACTCCCTATTAGCAGTAAAGTGTCTCCTAATTTTCTAAAGACCGTAACGGAAAACTGTATGTTTCTTTAAGCACATCTAGTAATGACTACATAGGCAAGCCAAAATCACAGAAGAAAACTAAACTCAGAAATCCTAGTATAACTTTTTAGCTTAAAATAATCTTACTTCACTAATATGACACAGAAACAAATTCAAAGTGCTATCTCTCTAGCTTTCCAGCTGAACCACAGTGTGATTTTCTCTAAGGAATGAGGAGCTGGCAGCTAAGAAGCAGCTTTCTCTACATCTGCACAAAGGTCTGATTCTGCCCCTCAGCCTTTCCCCACTGGGCTACTCTGAGGGCACTGCAGGAAACTCATCTGTCATCACAACAAAAATCAGCCCCATTCATTCCCTCACTGGGAAGCTCCCTCCCAGGCCACTCAGCCAGCGAATGCTTTTCTTTCTTCCTTCCTCTTCAGCCTCCCAGTCTCCTCCTCCTTCCTCTGAACCTCTCATTGTCACGTATCAAAATTATTGCTGCAGAACTGACTGCTGCCCTCAGTTAAAGAAAAAAGAAAACACCTCTTTTGTCTTACAGTTAACCTCACAGGCTGTCTTGTAGTAGCTCTAGTTTTCTCTATAAAGATGTAGTAGTACTAATCTTGCCTTAGAGAACACACATTCCCTTAGTCTGGATTCTAGGCCATCACAGACAGCGTTTCTAAGACCTCTATTCTCATACACTGTCCATTTCCGATCTTACTTGAAAGTACCTCCTTCTTTTTTTGGCTGTGTTGTTCAATACCTCTCTCTATGACTGAGTTTTGAGCTTTCTGAGAGGCTTCCTTGAAGGAATCACAGCGCCTGCAGATCAAGGTCAGAAGCCTGTATAGCCCAAGGGCTTGCGGATATGCTTGTGAATAGCAGTTCTGGATGGCTTGGACAGAACTTAGGTTTTATGTATTCATTTTGCAAACATTACGGAAGCCCTTTCCTATATCGTAGGGGATGTGGAGACGAATAAGAAGCCTCTGGTCTGGGGCAGGAAACACCTTAATAAGTAATGCTCCTATGAGATAGCACAGTAACAGAGGTATGAAGAGAGCACTGTGGAAAGTCAGAAGAGAATGTATTTAAGAGTCTGAAAGGATCAAGGGCTGTTCCCCACACATGCTGATTACTGCGCCAGGTAGTGAAGGATGAAGAAAAATTGGTCAAGGGGTGATGGTCGTGCTAGCATGGGTGGAAAACAAAGCTTTCAAGATGGGAGGAAAAGCAGGACAGGTGGAGACAGAAGGGAGGAGTCCAAGGGGTTGATAGAAAAGAGAGAAACAAAAGTGAAGATGGACAGGACAAGAGTGGAAAGAGGAATTAGCAATTGTCTCTACTACTGTGGAACTGCACCCATGCTTCGAAGGCTCACTCCCAAGGCAAATATCATTATGACTATATCCACTTCACCAAAAAATGTTGATGCCTCAGGAAACAAAGTGATGTAAAACGTTCACAACATGCCACTAAAAACATAAGGCAAATATAAAAGAAGGAAAAAAAGACTCAGGCATTGAAAAAATTTGGAAGAAAGTACACTGAAATGATATTAGCTATAATCTATTACCTATGGGTGGTAGGATTATGAATGATTTTAATTTTCTTACTTACCTGGATTTTCTATACTACAGTGAGCATGAACACTCATATATAAATGAATGGGCTACTGATTGATCTTTAATATAAACACATTGTAATAAAAGGGTCCTTAAAGTTTAAGTTCATAATAATAGAATCTGATCCATATGTGGAAAAGTGAGGGTAAAAAAATTAAGACTATGTCATTCAGTGGGCGAGTTTTGTAGAAATAATTTGAGGCAGTCTCACTTATATGTATGTAAATATTGCTGCTACCACCATCCTTCCTCAACCCACAAGAGCAGAGATGAAACTATAGCCATCTCAGTATTCCCTGCCCCTAGTGTAATACCTGGCACAAGCAGGTATGCATATTTAATAAATGTTTAATGAAAGAAACCTAGGATTTCTGACCTCAAAACCAGGATTGCACTGCAAGAGTAAGGTTCATACTTTAGCATGCATCAGAATTATCTGGAAGGCTTGTTAAAAATACAGAATGCTAGGCCTCACCCCCAAGAACTTCTAATTCAATAGGTCTGGGGTAGGCCTGAAAATCTACATTTCTAACAGGTTTCCAGGTGGTACTAATGCTGCTGATCTGGAACCACACGTGAGAACCACCGCACCGTAACATACTATTTTCAGGTGCAAGGATCGCAAGGGCTGCCTGCCGCCACACATACCTGTCATGACCATGACCTGAAAGAATGCTCCGAGATACTATGAACAAGAATCAAAGCTAAAATATTTGGCAGAGAGCTAAAATGGTCAGGAATGTTTTAAATTCAGTTCATCAGCTTATTAATTACATTTTCGTAATTAAGACATATTGCTACTGTTGGGTATCTTCAGAGATCATGAAGTTTGGTTATAAGAGTTCATATTAGCATACCGGAAATGAAAAATAGTATCATATACAGGAATGCACCGCATAAAATGACGGACCACACATACAATGGCAATCCCATAAGAGTATAATGAAGCTGAAAAATTCCTTCGGCCTAGTAACATTGTAATGCCATAGCACAATGCATTACTCATGTGTTTGTGCTGACGGTATAAAACAAACCTACTGCACTGTCAGTCATATATAAAAAGTATAGCACATACAATTATGTACAGGACATAATAAAACGACTATGTTACTGGCTTATGTATTTACTATACTATACTTTTTATCATTATTTTAGAGTGCACTCTTTCTACTTAGAAAAAAAAGTGCTGTAAATCAGTGTGCCGTTATGCTGGCAGCGGCCTCATACAGCTCCTGTTTTACCACCTCATTTTTCATGTGCTTGATTTAATCTCATGTTGTTTTATAAATGTAATGTAGCCTAAGTGTACAGTGTTTACGAAGTCTACAGTAGTGCACAGTAATGTCCCAGGCTTTCATGTTCACTCACCACTCACTGACTCACCCAGAGCAACTTCCAGTCCTGAAAGCTTCATTCATGTAAGTGCCCTATACAGGTGTGCCATTTTTTACCTTTTATACTGTATTTTTACTGTACCTTTTTTATGTTTAAATGTTTACAAACACTAATACCACTATGTAATAACTGCCTACAGTATTCAATACAGTAACATTCTATAAAAGCCTGTAGCCTAGGAGCAATAGGTTATACCATATAGCCTGGGTGTGTAGTAGGCTATACTATCTAGGTTTGTATAAGTATACCCTATGATGTTCACATAAGGATGAAATCACCTAACAACTCATTTCTCAATGCATCCCTGTCATTTAGCGATGCATACTGTATAGTTGGATAACAAAATGTGTGGTGCTGTTAAGTTCTATGGGAATTAGAAAGGGAGAAATGAATGTCACCTAGACTAGCAAGGAAATAGCGTTATAGAAAAATCTGTGTTTAGGACATTGAAGGATGGTATTTAGGATAATTATGGCTGTATAACAAACCATCCCAAAACTTAGTGGTGTAAAACTACTATTGTTATCTCGTGGTTCTACAGGCTGACTCAGCTGGTTGGTTCTGCTTGGGACCTGCCATGCAGCTACAGTCAGAGAGCAGCTGGTACTGGGGTCACTGGAGTAAAAAGGCTTGACTGGGCTGGCTGTCTTAAGACGGCTTCTTCACTCACAGGTTTGGTGCCTCATGCTCCTCCATGTGGCTTCTCTCTCCAGAAGAGTTGCCTGGATTCATCAATGTAAGGTCAAGGCTTCAAGATGTAGGAAGCAGAAAATGCCAGTCCTTTTAATCAGTAGGCCCAGAAGTGGCAGTGTCATTTCTATCAGATTCTACTGGTGAAATTAGTAACAGGCCAGCCTAGATTCAAGGGGGCAGAGGAACAGACTCCATCTCTCAGTGAGGGAGTGGCATATGTATACAAGAGAGAAATTGATGGCAGCTATCTTTGGAGACAAGCTACCACAGGTGGGCAGGTAGAGAAAACAACCCACAGAATGAAGATGCAAGAACCAGAAGAGGCCCAAGAAGAGATCTAAAGGCTTGTATACAAAGAAAATCAGAGCACAGGTGACCTGCAACACAGGTTTGAACTGCACAGGTCCACTTACACATGGATGTTTGCAATTGACCTGCATAGTTCAAACCAGCTTTGTTCAAGGATCAACTATACTTAAAACTGAAACAAAGAGTCAGGGTGTGATCTGATAAACAATGAGGAATCACTGTGAGTTCTTAGTTCACAGTGCTTGCACTTACAACACCCCCACATGAGTTGTTTGCTTCTGGGCATCTGGGCTAAGTGGTGTACATACAAACATACAGAAGACAGGCTGGGCCAGCCACCACAGATCAGAATTTAGTAAGAGACGCAGACAAGTGAATAAATAGGTAATCACAGTTCAGTATGATGACTGCTAACAGAGCAGGAAGTGTAGGGTGTTATAGGAGCATCTCACTCAGATAAGGAAGCAAGAGCAAGAGGGAGAGGTGGCTGCCAGTGTTGTTTGAAAAAGATCCCTCTAGCAAAAGTTCATGGGCAAGATTGGAAGAAGGAAAGACAGAAGCCAAGAAGACCAGTTAGAGGGTTGTAGTAATAAAGGTGATTAGACATTTTATATCTCCTCCTCCATCTCTAATGAATTATGTAGCCATGCCAGGGAATATACCTAGATCATGATGGGGCGTTAAAGTTGACATGTCATCCATTTTAAAGATTTGGTTCTGCTCAATATATAAAGTCATCTGATAAAACTTGTAAAATGATAACAAATGATTGAAATGATGCCAAGGCATTATATGGCATATGTGGGAGATCACATTGGAGGCTGTGGAATGGAGTGTTCTTTCCCCATGCCCCAGAAGCACCTCCCTGACTCCAAAGGAAGAACATATTGTACTCTTTGGAAGCCCACGGAGTCACTGACTAACCTTTGGGGAGGAATTTTGATTTTGTTCTTTTCTAAATTAGATAAGCTCATGTCTCCGGGGCAAGACCTGCCGTAAGCTGCTTCTATGCTGCACCAAGGAAAAGGCAATTGTTTATCATACCTGAGAGATCACTCTCCACCAGAAAGCAGGCTCCACTGGTCCTGCCACTTGCTTGCTGCCCACCACCACTACCTATACCTGGGGCATTGCCAAATACACAGTGGAGGCTCAATGAATATTTGAATAGCTTAAAGTGCCAGTCAACAAATTTGTATGGATCACAGATGGCGATGGGGCTAGATATACCCAGAGTACTTAACGCTGTATCCCAAACTGCCAAGACCTTTAAATGTGCAGTTAGTTAACTATTTAAAAAAATGGAGAAGCTTCCACCCTACTACTAAGAGCACAGGAATAATTATACTCAGCCCTGGTGTACAGTACATTACAATAACTTTTCTAAGGAAAACGGTGAGTTAACAAGATGAGGTGGCATCTCTTGTCTGTTTTCAATGCAGTTTTCAGGCACCTCTTTTCCTATCTATTCCTTTTGTTCTTTGCTAGCTTTCAGTCAAGATTCTTCCTCAGTGTAGAGGGAATTAGTAGGAATGTTCATTTTCTTCTCACTAGCTGGGCCATCATTGCTAGCTCCTGTCTGAAGAGGAAAAGTGGGGAGAAGACAACTGGGAGGTGGAAAAAGAGAAAGATGAGAAGAAAGGGGATCGCAGCAAGCAAAAAAGGAAAAGAGAAGTGGAGGTGACATGAGGACTGAAGCAATGGGGGAAGAATGCTCATAGTCTCAGGCCAGGCACTGGATAAATATTAAGA
>NW_011889326.1:687779-694482 GCF_000151845.1 Pteropus vampyrus | reverse complement strand
CACATTGGAGGCAGTGGAATGGAGTGTTCTTTCCCCATGCCCCAGAAGCACCTCCCTGACTCCAAAGGAAGAACATATTGTACTCTTTGGAAGCCCACGGAGTCACTGACTAACCTTTGGGGAGGAATTTTGATTTTGTTCTTTTCTAAATTAGATAAGCTCATGTCTCCGGGGCAAGACCTGCCGTAAGCTGCTTCTATGCTGCACCAAGGAAAAGGCAATTGTTTATCATACCTGAGAGATCACTCTCCACCAGAAAGCAGGCTCCACTGGTCCTGCCACTTGCTTGCTGCCCACCACCACTACCTATACCTGGGGCATTGCCAAATACACAGTGGAGGCTCAATGAATATTTGAATAGCTTAAAGTGCCAGTCAACAAATTTGTATGGATCACAGATGGCGATGGGGCTAGATATACCCAGAGTACTTAACGCTGTATCCCAAACTGCCAAGACCTTTAAATGTGCAGTTAGTTAACTATTTAAAAAAATGGAGAAGCTTCCACCCTACTACTAAGAGCACAGGAATAATTATACTCAGCCCTGGTGTACAGTACATTACAATAACTTTTCTAAGGAAAACGGTGAGTTAACAAGATGAGGTGGCATCTCTTGTCTGTTTTCAATGCAGTTTTCAGGCACCTCTTTTCCTATCTATTCCTTTTGTTCTTTGCTAGCTTTCAGTCAAGATTCTTCCTCAGTGTAGAGGGAATTAGTAGGAATGTTCATTTTCTTCTCACTAGCTGGGCCATCATTGCTAGCTCCTGTCTGAAGAGGAAAAGTGGGGAGAAGACAACTGGGAGGTGGAAAAAGAGAAAGATGAGAAGAAAGGGGATCGCAGCAAGCAAAAAAGGAAAAGAGAAGTGGAGGTGACATGAGGACTGAAGCAATGGGGGAAGAATGCTCATAGTCTCAGGCCAGGCACTGGATAAATATTAAGATAGGAAGTAAATAATGACCAATGTAATTAGCAGTCAGCAAGCCCACCAGGCAGGCCCTTTACTGTTGCTTTCCTCTACTTCCTCTTGCTTTGTCATTTCACTGATAATAGCACCTCTCCTGGAAAGAGATGAAATTTGTTTCATCAATTTTAGATAGTTCATAGTTAAATTCTGTATTAGTTTTCTATTGCTGCTGTAACAAATTACCACAAACTTAATTGTTTAAAACAATATAAATTAATTACCTTATAGTTCTGGAGGTCAAAAGTCCAAAAAAGGTCATACTGGGCTAAAATCAAGGTGTCAAGAGGGTTTTCTGAAGGTTCTAGGTGAAGATGTGTTTGCCTTTTCCAGCTCTCAGAGATGATTTGCATGTTTGGGCTCATGGCCCCCTTCCTTCTGAAGTATGTTTCTCTGACTCTGGCTTTTCTGCCTCCTTATTCCACTGTGACTAAATTGGGCTCACTGGATAATCTAGGATAATCTACCTAATTTAAAGTCAGTTGATTAGCAACCTTACTCCATCTGCATTTAATTCCATGTAGCCTAACATATTCATAGGTTCTGGGGATTAGGATGTGGAAATCATTGAGGGGGAGGACCACAAATACTGTATAACCTTCCTGAAACTACACTTTCAAATTTTCCCTAGTATTCTTAAAAAACAAGAACTCTGCATGTCAGTTATTTGTTTTTTCTTCTACAGGTTTGTTGGAAACGAAAGTAACAATCCTAATAACCATCTCTCATTTAAAGAAGGGAAGACTTATTGCTTTGGCTAAAACAGTACTTGTCACAATAGTAATCGGACTTAGGCAAAGACAGAGCCCCTCTTGCAGGAGCTCCTCATACTATCAGCAAGTCACCTGGCCCCACCCCCCTCCTACCAATGCTGTACAGCTCTCAGTGGTCTTGCCTCTTTGCCCTGAAAGGCAGTGGAGAGGGTCTGGCACTCTAATGAAGGGGCAATATACAAATCCACAGTCCCAGGGGACCCAATTATTGGGGTCAGTTTTATAATTTCTTTAGAACTAGAAACTTGTCATGCAAAATGACTCCTGGCTATTTATTTGTTAATCCAAGTAAAGTAATACAATTGCTATAGAAATTTGTAGCAAGCAAGGAGGGGTTTTCTAGTCTCAGATAGGTTAGACTTCAATCAACAAGAAAAACATCGGATTGGGTATTGTTTTTGACAATGTTGGTAGATATCACAATTAGGAAGGAGAGAAAGAGTTAAAATTACCAAGGAATAATTTTTAAAGAAAATAATACATTTCTGCTTTTTATCATTTTCTGAGTCATTTCCTGAACATTTCTTTAAAATGTCAATGTGGCCATTTCCCAGTGCCCATTTATTGGGCACTTTAGGTATATTATCTGTGATCCTTCTAATAATCTTTCATGGTAGGTATTACAAACAAGGAAATTGAGGACAAATGAGATTAAGAAATTCACCTGTGGTCACGCAGCTATTCAATAGCAGAAAGAGGAAATCACACTCTGGTTACCTGACTCCTGCCCAGAATTACTCTCGCTGCTGGATCACCTAATGCCTACAAGGTAGGTGGCAGCAATGGAAACATGTAGGAGCTCCACTGCCCAGGCCCCAAAGTCACCCAGTCTGGTTTATGCCTCCTCAGTCAGCTAATCCCTAACCAGCTCTGACTTCCCCAGTTTCCTGATTTGTGACCTGCCTAGAGTCCCATGATGAAACGGAATATAACTGTGTGTCCACCCCTTGTTTCTAATGCCTCATCACTTCACCACAAAGACAGCTATACATTATACAGGAAGAAATGAAAAAATTAAGCAAACAAGAGGGACAAAATAAAGAAACTGAGCAAAGAAATTTGAAAAAGACAAAAATCAGGAAGGAGTAGCTCAATTTTGTAGAACATGAAAAAGTCACACATACTGTTTGCCACTGGAGGACTAAAGTGCACTGCTGTACAAAACTTGAAAATTCTGGTTTTCTACTATTTGGTGTCTTTAGACTGCATCCTCAGAGAAGATGTATCTTGGAACTCAAATTCAATATTTGACCAAAGCGAATGATTAAAAATGTTAATTAAAAACAAAGCCAAAACCAATAACAGCCTAAATATTAGGAAAAATTCCTTTCGTGAATTAAATTCACTTAGTAATACATTCATTCTTAAAATTAGACAGTTTCTTTTTAACTAAGGCTTTGTAAGTTTTTAGTTTATGGAAAGATGCTACTATTGATGAAATTAAATTTTCCTGAGAACTCAGTATTATTTTTAAATCTAAGAATGTATATGCATTGCAGTAAGAGACATGATCTAACATTATGCAAAACCTTCCCTAAGGTGTGGCAAATCGGCGTGTTCCCCAGGTCCTCCTACGCAGTGCATGACACCAAACTGTTACTGGGCCCTGTCCTTCAGAATAAGTGGTCTCACTAATTTAGCTTATCCTCATAAAAGCTATTAAATTGGAGGAGTCACATAGTGATACTCAATAATACTGGCTAAATAAAGAAAGGTGTATTATGTACAGCTGACTTTTGAACAATGTGCGGGTTAGGGGCACTATGTCTCTGTGAAGTCAACAATCCACATATAACTTTAGACTCCCCCAAAACTTAACTACAAATAGCCTACTGTTGACTGGAAACCTCATAACATAAGCAGTCAATTAACACATATTTTGTTATTTACAAAATTTATTTTGTAAATAAATTTGTTATTGTATTCTTACAATAAAGTATGCTACAGAAAATTTGTCATTAAAAAAATCATGAGAAAATACTTACAGTATTTACTGAAAAACAACTCATGCATAAGAGGATCCATGTAGTTCAAACCAATGTTGTTCAAGGGTCAACTGTACACATGTTCACTGACTCACATTAGCGCATGAGCACATTCATTTTCCAAGGCAAAACAATTCAGGTAAAACTTCCCTTCTCTTTTCCAGTCCCCCTTCCTTCAAAACCCACTTTCTTTTAGGTTTTCCTCTTTGACATTGCTATTAACATTATAGTTTAATTAAATTAGAATCCTATACAAAATGCTGGGGAAGAGGCAATGAGATACATTTGACCCAGCCCCCAGGGCTTATGGGCCACGTTATGATGGCCCATAATGTGGTAAGGAGCCAGGATAGATTTTAGCACCGTTTTCTACACTATATTGTGTCCTTTAACAATGGTAACTCTCCATTAGTAAGGGATATGAATATCACGACTTGAGCATCAAGTTAAAGGTCTTCACCTAAAATAGATTCAAGTGGCCTACTAAAGGGCTTGAAATTTCTGCTTACTTCATAGGGTAAATACTGAAAGCTGCTATTGCTGTCATCCAAGTAAAATTTTTGTGTTAACTCTTTCGCATTATTTATATTAACTATCTAGTTGCTGTTTTTTTGTTTTTTTAAGTAAAGTAGGCAAGTTCAGAGTTTAGATGATAATAAAAAGCCAGAAAATGTCTTCAGCATATAAAGAGGCCTGGGGTGGGGGTGGGGGTGGCATGAAGGAAGGGGGTTGTAGGGGTAGAGAGTCCTGGTGAACTAGAAGTCAACATGAAGGCACTGGATTCCATAAGTAAAGATGATGACAAAGGAAACCAACATTTCAAAAAACAATTACACACCAGGCAGGCCCTGTGCTAGGTACTTAGCATATACCAACATATGAAATTCAAGAGGATGGAGAATTGTTGTGCTTCTTTACAGTCATCCAAGCTACATTCATATATATATTTTTTGTTTTACTATGTGATTTAAAGTTTAAAAAAAAAAAAATAAGGAAGAAAAGCAATGAGAAAAGTACCTCTTCCTAGAAGAAAAGTACCATCCTCTTGGTCTAAAAATCTGTGAATTATAGACAAATCATCTGTCTCACACCAAATACATATGGTGAGGTAGGCATAATATAACCATTATAAACATTATCGCTCAAAAAGAGAAAGTAAAAGGCATTCTCTGGTCCATTGCAAATCCAGCTGGGCATATATTGCCTTTTCCTTGATTACTTCTACTACCGGCAGTGATTCTCCTCAGCTCTTGGCTCCATCCTCTGAGTTATCCTTCCTATTCTATAAAATATAGTCCATATTTTAAGTTCAGTAGTTTGATGAGCCTACTTCCTGCCTAGGAAGTTCCAGGATCTAAAACCTTTTCATTTTGAAGCCATCTCTGTTCCTTACAGTCCAAGTGGCAATATTTTTAGAAGTATAATTCTTTTAAAAGCTTTGTAAGTTTCCTATGAACCTTACTGATCTTCTTGGGGTTTACTTCATTAGGCAAAATCCACGTCAACAAATCTTCTCTACCAGGGGCTCCCTGTAAAGCTGCTGTGAATCAATGTCCTAATATTCTTAGAATGCCTACTGTCTAAAGCTTTTGTCTTTTTGCAAGGATTCAGAAGGAATCACCTTAAATTCTTCTGGGGTCTTAATAAAGACTTTTACAATCATATCTTTAGCTTCATCTTTACTCTGAGAAGTTTTTATAACAGGGCTGTGAATCTGACTTTTGTCCTAAGACCTTTTTTGAGTTTGGGAATATTTGGCTAGGAAAGACTAATCACCAGAAAAAGGTTTTATTTTCTAACCCAGAAATTCCTGACTCCTGTATATTTCCTCTAAATTTTGCCTGAACACTGAGTGATTTCTTTTAAAGCTCACCATTATCTGTATTTTATGATATACAGCTAAGAGAAACCAGGAAGCTTTTAACCTTTAACCTGAAAATTCATCAGGCCAATCCATCAGTTCATTAGATATATTTTCTATTTCTACATTATCACAGGCAACAGTTTTTTATTAACAAGGGTTTTTCCTCCCATGTTAATAATTTTTCCCTCACTTTCCTTTAATCCCTACTGTTAACCTCAAGAGCCATTGGACTTCTGCTACTAATCTTTTCAAGACCCTTCCAAGTTATACTTATAGCTCAGTTCCAAAGTCACTGTCATATGTTTTAGGTTTTGTTATTGTAATCCTCAAATTCCAGGTCCCCAAATCAGTTGTGGTTATCTATTGCTAACTAATCACCTCAAAACTTTAATTTAAAAAATCCACAACTTTATTATCCTCTCTCATGGTTCTGGGGCTTGACTAAGCTTAACTAGATGATTCTTGCATGGGGTGTCTCATGAGGCTGCAGCCAGATGGTAGCTGGTGCTGAAATCATCTGAAGTCTTGCTCATTCATCTGTATGGCACCTGATCTGGGAACACTTAAATAGCTGGGGGCAGGAACAGCTGGGATTCCTCCAACATCTATCCCTATCTCTATGTGATCTCCCCATGGCATTTTCAGCATGGAAGCTTCAGGGTAGTTGTACTTACATGGCAGCTCAGAGCTCCAAAAGTATATGTCATAGAGGGAGAGGGGAAGACAGAAGTTCTGTCACCTTTTATGATCCTGTCTAAGAAGTTGCAAAGTGACTTCTGTCACATTCTATATTTGTTGAGTCAGTCACAAACGCTGCTTAGGTTCAAGAGAAAGGAACATAAACTCTTTTTTTTTTTCATGAAAAATGTGTCAAATAACTTGCATATATGTTTTAAACTACCACAGCTGGTAAAAAGGAAAAAAGAAAGGATAGAAAGAAAGGCTTAAGAACTGTTACTGAAACCATGCTATATCCTATGTCCCCAAATGGTTGGCAGTTATAGTCAATGGCAGTTATAGTCACAAATCTGAGTGATGATAGTCAAAAGCAGGTCTAGGGTCACATACAGTCAAATGTATTAAAGTATTCCAACTTTTTATTCTCCAAGAAAGATCTA
>NW_011889326.1:658049-686574 GCF_000151845.1 Pteropus vampyrus | reverse complement strand
TGGGTGCACACCCATGCACATACAACATTATTCAGCCATAAAAAAGAACAAACTCTTGACCATTTGCTACAACATGGGTGGAACCTAAGGAAATTATGCTAAGTGAAATAAGTCAGATAAAGACAAATACCTATGATCTCACTTATATGTGGAATCTAAAAAACAAAAACAAAAATGAATTTATAGATACAGAGAACAGATTGGTGGCTGCCAGTGGCAAGGGGTGGGGGTTGGCCAAAAGGAGTGAAGGTGGTCAGAAGGTACAGATTTCCAGTTATAAAATAAGTCATGGGATGTAATATACAGCATGGTGACTAAAGTTGATATTACTGTATCATATATTTGAGTTGCTAAGAGAGTAGATCCTAAAAGTTATCACGAGAAAAAAATTTATAACAATGTGTGGTTATGGATGGTAACTAGACTTAACATGGTGATCATTTTGCAATATGTACATATACCAAATCATTATATTGTACACCTGAGACTAATGTCATGTCAATTATAACTCAATAAAAAAAGTCAAAACTCCTTACTCTTGCGGGTCACTCATGATCTAGCCCATAACCATATTTCCACCCTGTCTATCCCACTGTCCATGCTCCTGACCCCAGATTCCTATATAACACCCATATACGCTTCTTGATAGTCCATGCCTTTTCATGTATCCATAACTTTTCTCATGCTGTTCTTATATCCAGAAATATCTATTTATTCACTCTTGTTATAGTGAAAACATGTTTATTCTTGTCTTTTGTAACGATCCCATTCATGATGGAAATTAATCGCTCAGTGTTCCGCATCCCCATAGCATGTTCCTGTATATAGATCTACATGGCACTTGTTTTAGTTTTCAATTATTTATATACATGTTTATTTCCTCACATAGAAAAGCACTTTTTCATTTTGATACTTTATAAACACACAAATTAACAATTGTTTTTAAAAAAATTGAGTGAATGATCTCAGATCCTTTTTCATTGTTCCTGAAAACCAACCTTTTCTCCATGTTTGTCCTGTGGGGCAGCTCTGGTGTTCAAGTTAATCTCTTCTTGTTCTTGCTCTTTTCTATTCCTAGAGCTCCTAAATTCTAGAAGAAATCAGTCCATATTCTTTCTAGGAATTTTACAGTCCCAGTTTCATTAAATCATTTTCTTAGCACTTCGAAACTCCATCTACTCTCCAACATGACTTTCTACTTAGCCTAGCTCAACTGCATGCATTTCATCATCTTAACTCCTTCCAACAGGTTTCACAGTGCACAAACCACATATGTACCTATAAGACCACCACCTTACTTTTCTGGCTTACTTCTCTTTACATTAGAAAAATACGTAAGACCTCACATCTGATGACAACTACCTTGATACATCCAATTGACCATGATTTTTGGAGAAGGGGAATATTTTTACCAAAGTCACATAAAGATGAAAATTCTTCTATTAATTTTTTTTTTTTTTAAAAGAGGGACATGATAAAGGAAAACAAGGACAACAGATGAAAACGCCAAGGGGTCATTTTGGAACTTGCATGCTAACTTTTGGGATAATGTTTTTCTTGGGTGTGTGATTTCCTGAGAGTGGTGGAAGAACTTTTAGCTTTTTGCATTCCTATTTATGGTCTGACTTGACTACTAGAGAATTCCTAACCTTGGAAATGGTAGCTTTAATTCCCTTTAATCCCTAAAACAAAATGGTAATGAAGGAAGAAAATTACCAAGGAAGGGGTTATAACGCAGAATCAAGAAGAGTTTAAGGACTATTTAGTCAAGTCAAGCCTAATGAACTCCACGGGGTTCATGCATAGTCACTAGAAGATACTAAAGGTACCGGTAGTTATAGCATCTATACAATAGTAATTATCCTTAGTAATTCCTCTAAGTATTTCAATAGTATTCCAATAGTAATTCCTCTAAAACAACTTAAATCCCAGATTTAAAATACCCATGGATGCATCCTATTAATCTTTGTGTGGTTTTGTATGGGTTCTCACTCTTCCCTTTGGTTCTTTCTTAACCACGGGATTCTTTCTTTCTCTTGTTCTGTTTGATTGTTGTTTGTTGTTTTTAGTTTTTATTATGGAACATTCCTAACATACACAAAAGTGGAATAGTATAAAGAGCCTCCATGTACCCATCTCCCAGGCTCAACAAACACCAACACAAGAGCAATTTTCTTTCAGTATACTCCTATCCATATACATGCCCCCTCTATCCCATGAATTATATTGAATCATGAAGCAAATTCTAGATATCATATCTTTTCATTGATAAATTCTTTAGAATGCATGTCCTAAAAGGTTAAAAAAAAAAAAAACCAACCATAACAACTATTACTGAAAATTAATAATTCTTTAACTTCAAATATTATATTTAAATTATCCCAGTTGTCTCATATATATACTTTTTGCAGGATGCTTGAATCTCTTTAAGCCTATTTCAAGAAAACAAGCACACTAACTCTAAAAGATATATGCAACCCCATATTCATTGCAGCATTATTTACAATAGCCAAGACACAGAAACAACCTAAGTGTCTACTGATGGATGAATGGATAAAGAAAATGTGATAAACACACACAATGAAATATTGCCATTTGCGACAACATAGATGGCTTTAAGGGCATTATGCCAAGTGAAATAAGTCAGAGAAAAACAAATACCCTATGATCTAACTTAAATGTGCCATTTTAAAAATGAACAAACACCTGAACTCAGATACAGAGAACAGACTGTGGTTGCCAGACAGAAGTGGGGCAGGGGTGGATGGCAGGGGTGTGAAATGAGTGAAAGGGTCAAAAATTACAAACTTCCAGTTATAAAAAAAATAAGTTATGGGAATGTAAGGTACAGCATAGTGAATATAGTTAACACTGTGCTGTATTTTAAAAGTGGCTAAGAATCAATCTTAAAAGTTCTTATCACAAAAAAAAAATGTTTTAACTATGTATGATGACAGACGTTAAGTAGAACCATTATGGTGATTTTGCAATATATACAAATATCGAATCATTATGTTGTACAAGTAAAACTAATATGCTATGTCAATTATAGCTCAATTTAAAAATAAAAAGACAAACAGAATGGGTTGAATATACAAGGTGATACCTGAGCTAATGAGATGAAGGGCAGAGAGAAATGAAAGAGTCATAATAGGTGAGTTGTTAATCTGTTAATTAAGAAAAGAAATATGGGAGTAAGGTTGAAAATCTCAAGTTCATTAGATGATGATTTCAGCCCACATCTTAGGT
Organism: Pteropus vampyrus; assembly: GCF_000151845.1. Lineage (NCBI taxonomy): Eukaryota > Metazoa > Chordata > Mammalia > Chiroptera > Pteropodidae > Pteropus > Pteropus vampyrus. Next base: position 683,325 of record NW_011889326.1, on the reverse strand, counting down.
GCTCTCCAGAGAGGTGTCAGTTATGAGTACGAAACAGATGTTGATATCAGTCATCTCTTCATATGGAATATTTGAAGATGCCCCATAGTTCACAAAACTTTTTTTTAAAAAAAGTCTGTTTGGATACTGAGGAACCAAAAAAGAACCATCAGAGGCAAAAAAAAAAAAAAGAAACATACACAGAAACTTGTTTATCCTCTACATTTTTCCTAATTAGTGCTTCTTGGTCTTAATGTGACATGATGTTAATAATCATGTATTTCCCATGTTGTGTGTGTAGTTGAACCTTGAACATGGGGATTAAGGGCGCTGACTCTCACACAGCCTGAAATATACGCATAACTTTTGACTCTCCAAAAACTTAACTGCAGTCATCCCTCAGTATCCACGAGGAACCTGAGTGGATACCAAACTGCAGATGCTCAAGTCCCTTATATAAAAATGGTATAGATCAACACATACAGTTGGCCCACCGCATCTGAAGATTCCCAATGGTGGACAGAAAATATTATTTCCATTAACAGTTGGTTGAACTCCGGGATGGAAATCTGGGAATACAAAAGGCTCAGTGTATGTTTATTGAAAAAAATCCACATTTAAGTAGACTCCCACAGTTCAAACCCATATTGTTCAAGGGGCAACGGTATATTAGAGAGCTACAGTAAATTACTACAAGAGCTGTAATTAAAAAAAAAAAAATGTCCATTTTAATTTATTGGCTCCCCTTCTTTTTTCAAGTCATGTCATTTGTCCTGTGGAATTTTCCAGTGTGGATTTTGCTAATTGCACCTTGTGATTTAACGTTTTCCTCTGTATCTTAAATTTCTTATAAACTAGTAGTCAGATCTAGAAGCTTGAGGAGAGTCAAGTTCAATAATCTGAACTTCACGGATGGCATTCTGTACTTCTTTTCTATCACCTCAGGAGGCACAGAATGTCTAGTTGTCTCTATTTTTGTAATGTTAAGAACTGATCAGCAGGTTCAGGTGTAGTCTGATGGATCCATGCATTACATTACTCCTCATCAGCATTTCACTTAATAGTTCTAACAGCCATTGAGGAGGCCTAGCTTGATTATTTCATTAGCTGTTGCAAAATGCTAATGTCCTATTTCTATCATACTGTCTGTATTTTTAAGTGGGAATTATTCTGTAAGAAAATCTTCCTCACAACTATTTAGTTACCCTAAGGTGTAATTTGTGTAAGGCAGGATAAATACTTGATTCTCTCTCCTGTACTCAGTCCTGGAAAGGCTCAAAACCGGTTCTCCATTGCTTGTACCACAATAACCTGACACTTCTGCTCTAAGGAGGTGCATTCTATGAGCCAGCTCAACACCATAGTCGGGGGAACTCTTGCTTCTTTGAACTCTTACATTTAGAATATACGTCACAAAACATGATGTCTGACTACCTTGTGAAGAAATCTAAAGATTGTGCATAACCAGACGTCACATTTTGTGATGCTCTAGTGAGACTAAACTATTATAATTTTCTAAATGCTGGTACAATTGCAGTAAGAATGGTTAGGAAAATGGTTTACCCACAATACTGAGTGTTCTGGAGCAAGGGCTCTAAAGTAGGTACCTGAGTGGAACTCAGGTATGAAAACAACTCAAGTAACCCATGGATAGTGTTCATTACACTTTTATCATAAACAAATGTATTCCCAAAAGAATACACATTGAATTATGGGGAGAGATTTGTTCATTTTAGTCTACTGTGTATCCTCAGTGCCTGGCATATAATAGGTAATCAATATACTTAATAAAATGAATGGATTTACCTGGAACATATCCTGTATGCATTTTACTCACTAAAAAAAGAAACTAAAAGTAGACAGGATTCTTATTCTATTCACCTAGTCTTATTAAACAGTACGTAAATTTGTTTTTAAAAAATAGGAAGATATATTTCTGCGTATGTATGTTTTTTAAGAGCTTAGTTCTTTCTGCTATTTGGATAACATTAAGTTAATATTACTATTATGTATACATCTATATATATAGTGTTACTACTATGTCTTTTATTTAATGAGGGCTTTTAAGTGTGCAGAATATTGACATAGCAACCTCTGAATCTTGACTTTTGTTAGTTATGTTCAAACTAGTATGAAATGCACATAATTGTGGTTTGTTATTCAACCAAAGAGCAGTTAGAAAACCTCTAACAGAAAATGCGGCATTACATGATCTAAATCACCAAAGTCCATGGGCACTTTTTATTCCCTAATTTACTTTCAGTGACATTTGACACTACGTGGTCTTCTAAGAAACACTGACTCCCATGACAAAACACTCTCGATTATATTTGAATGGAACAGAATTTGAAACCTGACTAAAAGTAAACATTTTCAGAAAGTGTTATTTGAGGTTGAATAAGGAGATCTAGAAACCTATCCTTTAAAATCAATACCAAGCTCTTAATCTTGGTTTTGTCCATATATAATTAAAAGACCAAATTTGTACTGTTGGATGTCAATGGTGCAGTGTAAAAGGATCCTATTTACAAATTTAGTAGCCAGAAGTCTGTGTGGCGCAATTCCATTACATCTGAACAAAACAGCTCTTTCAAAGAAAGGTCACTGTTAATTGAAAATTTAACCAAAAAAAAATATATATGTGTATATCTATATATTTATTTAATTCAACTTGAGATAAGAAAGCACACTATATTCCATGTGGAACTAGCAGTATTTGTTAGAATAACACTCCAGCATATTAGTAGCAGATATAACAAGATTAAAATGTAAGCCACCCAGAGTTCTCACTATCAACTACAATTGTATTGCTCATCTCCAAGATCTCAATTCCACTTCTAGCCTGCCTACCCACTTTTAGACTACTAGAGGCTACAAACATAATCAAGAGACCTCTCAAAGCTACATGATCTGTTCTAAGAGGTCCATACCTCTCTCCCCTCAGCTTCCACCCTTTTTCTGCCAGGTCTCAAAGGTCAAGTAGATCACTAAATGTTTTTCTGATCCACCCACATTTTGATTCTTAAGCATGTCATGCTAGATCTTTTCTAATTGTGTTTTCCTTTGGGGCGGTAACCTAGCCATATAATTATTGTTTTTCCCATGGTGCCTAAGTGATAATCTAACAAAAACACTTTATGAATGGCATTAGACAATCATTCAGGTGATTGTTATATTTTTGCCTTAATTATCTACACAGCAGAGGCACCTATGGTTTTTAAAGTTTTATAACAATGGACATAATTCTCCTGGGTATTACTGATCTGGCCTAATTCACTTTGAAGACAATTGTCCTATTTCCTTTTTGTTGCAGGAATTATAGAATGTTCAATGGGAAAAGTAAAATAACAATACCACCCAGGTTTCTTTACTATGGAGGTATGGTATAATAAACAATAGGGGGAGAGAATGTGTAGTTATGTAGAAATCTCACAACTTTCTTGGCACCATGTTCCTTTACACTAAAGAGCTAATCCGGGCTGCCAGGTTCCTTTGGCGATAATTCTTTTGGGGCTACTCTACAAGACACATGTCCTGAGTCCACCCTGACTGGTCAGTCTTGCCTATCTGCCAAAAGGTAATTTTATATTTAAGTAGTTTATAAAGTTTTTATTTATAAGGTTAACAACCAGGAACTCTCAGTTTGGGGCATGAAGCAAAACTGTGGTTCCCAAGAATCCTCTCCAAGTATCCCATATACCAGCAGTTCCCACCTTTTTGACACCAGGGACTGGTGCTATGAGAATCTAATGCCTGATGATCTGAGATGGAGCTGAGGCAGTGATGCTAGCACTGGGGAGCGGCTGCAAATACAGATGAAGCTTCGCTAGCTTGCCTGCTGCTCACCTCTTGCTGTACGACTCAGTTCGAAAAGGCCATGGACCAGTACAGGTCCACAGGCTGGGGGCTGGGGACCCCTGCCACATACACCATCTGTATTTCCCATAATTAAAGATGACATTAAAACATTACCACAACCCAGCTTTTATTTGGTCTCGTACTGAGAAGGGGACTCAAAATACTGCCTTATTCTTTTCCATTAGTGGCTTTTTGCTAACTCACACCATAATAGATCTTTAACAGAAAAAGTTAATTGTGCCAGATAAATGTCAAAAATACCAAGTTTGGAAAGTTGCATTTTTAATAAGACAAATTCATCTTGTCAACAGTAAAAATGTTCACTAGGTAATAGAATTCACCCGTATATAGAGAAATGTAAAAGGGAAAGGCTGGTACATTTTTAAAACTGGAGATTAAAGCATGAATACAGCTATGGTACTAAAAACAAGCTGCCTGGGCCGGTATTTTCGCTTATAACTCATCAAACAAGAATAAAATGGAAGTATCTTTACATCCGACAACTCAAAAATGTTCTTATGTGGGCAATATATAGTTTTGGATAAAATTTACTTTAAAAGCCAAGAATAAACTATGAATACGTCATCGATATAGTACAGCTTCCTATCTGCTGATCCATTAAAGTTCTATAAAGTACTGGCAGAATGTGCAATACTTTGGGATACAGATTAACAACTGTTGATTCTCTATAAAATGTTAGTGTAGTAGGAAAGAAAATGACCTCGGTGGGATGAGGATTAGCTTGGTTGGCTGAATAAAGTGTTTTGGAAAATGAGTTTTTACAGTACAATTAGAATTTTATAATTAGTTTCTCTGTGAACCAAAATTTAAAATAACACCCTGAGATTTTCACTTTCAAAGAAGCGGCACTTAATAAAGTCCTGAATTTACTTTGTTCTTTGATATTCAGACAAGCAAACTCAAAGAGCCAACATTTAAGTATTTTCTGCATTTTAAGATTCAACATAAGGTTAACTGTCCTTTCCACAATGAGGGAGCTCCATCCAGATGAGATCAGATTGAGTAAGGTTATCGCTCTAAGCTAAACCAAACCAAATCAATGCACACTTATTAGACAGATCACTTTTGAATTACGAATGCATCCGACTCCTATTGAAGGGGACAGAAGGAATTCAGTTGGTTCTTTAAAATTTTCTCCTTTATATGTGCCTTCTTCTTAGTAAAGAATTGCTAAGAATTTTTTCCAATTAAGTATCAAAATTTAAACCACAGAAAACTGTTTGTGATTACATTCACAGCTAATTATTCTGCACAAATCAAAACCAGGTCAGTTTAAGTTATAAAAATTTACAACTGATGTATCTCAGTGAAATTAAAATATAAAAGATACAATTACCTTCTTTTCCACCAAGACAGACTTCGGTGTATTTAAAATACCAGGTAATTTCGTTAGCTATCCAAATTAAATTTTATCGAAATTTTATTTTCCTATTTGGAGTAATGGTACCTCAACGTTACTGGATTGTAAAACCAAAGTATCCAGAACTCATACTTTTAACTCCTACCTAGATCCTTTCCGTCCATACTAAAATGCAATCTATTAATTTATATCAATAGATAAAATGACATAAATTAAAAATTATTATGGAAATCAAAGGCAAAAAACCCCACCACACCAAAGAATTTAAGCCCCCAAAATTAAACTAAAAAGAAAAAACACTCAGCACACTGTAGAAACGATTTATTTGCCTCATTAAAAAAATCTCAGTAGTGCATTTAACTATAAATTCAATCTCATTCAAGGAGTTGCAAAACAAAGTTTAAATAGAAAAGTTAAATTGCTTTAGATTTACATTTTTTAAACACTCTTAAATTTACCGAGGAAACATCAGAAGCCAGACTTAAAATGTTTTAAGACATAAACTTGATAATTAACGGGTCTACTATTCTGCCCCCAACGCCAGTTCAGAACAAGATAGTTCGCTCTACTCCTATCTACAGCTAAAGCATCAACTAAAACAGGTACAAACGAAATCCTGCATCCCCTACTGAAAGAAGAGTTAAAATTAGAGTGGAAAAGTTGCCTGTGTCATTATCTTACACAATTTCACTCTTTTCTTCAAGAGTAAAAAGCGAACTCAACGGCTTAGCTCTTTCTCCCGTTTTTAAAACGTCCCCGTCCACCCCTCTCCCCGCAATTCCTTCCTCCCTCCGGGAAAATGTTAAACGGTTTCCCTGGTGGCCGCGCCGGCCGGGCGCAGGGGCTCAGCGGGCTGTCCCCGCGCCCCGGAAAACAAAGGGGATTCCCAGCCATTGTCCTCCGCGGCGCTGAGCATCACCAGCACTAGCAAGGCAGTAGCTTGCGCAGTTATCTCCACAGCGGGCAATGTCACAACCCGACCAACAGCACAAACTACTACCTCAGCCAGGGCCATGGTGTCGGGGAGGCGCCGGACCACGCTGAGGTTGAGTGACACGGCTCCGGCGCTCCTCCATCCTTCCTCCGCCGCCGACGTCCGCCCGGCGGCCGTGCCCTTGCCCGCCGCCCCGCGCCCGCCCGGAGACCCCGCCTAGCGCCGCGCCCCGGCAGCCCCTGAGGTCACAGGCCGGATCGGGGGTTCTCCACGTAACCGCCCGCTCTGGAAAGAGAAGACGTGAGGCGGGGTCCTGGCGGAGGCAGCCGCTCCCTCCTCTGCCCTAATAGAAGCTCGTTCCCTCGGCCGCTCGAAAGCAGGAAATGGGCGGAAAAAGCGCAGCCAGACGCCAGCTGGATCCAGACCGGCCCCGAGAGGCAGCGAGCGGCGCTCCCGCGCTCCCCGGCCGCCCGCCAGGAGCTGCGGGCCGTTTCCGCCGTGCTCCCGCCACGTCTCCGGGCTGCGCCGTCCGCGCCCCTCCCCGCCCCGGGCCGGCGGTGGGGGCTGGGCGCGGCCGGGCCCCCACGGGCGCCCCGCGCCCCACAACGCCGCCGGGTCGGCTCTTCGCGCGGATGAACGACCGGGGCGCTTCCCGAAGGCGGACACCGGCTCCGGCGCTGCGATAAGAAACGCAGGCACAGCCCAGGTGTCCCCAGCCACATGTTCCCCCAGGACCCTGCAGGGCAATCCGGTACACCTCTGCAGGAGGCGAGAATAAAACAAAAACCCCGGAAAACTGAAATCGGACCGGGCGGCGGGATGAGTAGCTGCGGCGGCAGCTCCGCGCGCGCGAAGACACACAACCCGTTTCGCGCTCCGCTGCTCCTGTGCGCCCGGACGAACCATAGAGATCACTTAAGGAGGCTCGCGCGCTACTCCCCAACACGTGACTGCCCCGCCAGGCCGCCCCCCCAGCGCCGCCATCTTACATCCGGGACAGAGGCGGCGTCCGCTTTCCCCGCCTTGGCAAGCTTCAACGAGTCACTAGAAATCAGCCCCCAAACGGAGGGGGAGAATCGATAACACGTCACCAAGGTGGTGAGGCCGCGGGCTGTGACTCCCAATCCGCTTAACGGAGCAAAGTGGAGCCCTTAACTTCTCCCGGTCTTTGCCCGCAAAGAAAATGGCGGCACTCACCGCCGTCTAAGTAGACACGTTGTAGTCTGTCTGGGGTTTAAAGTTTCCGGCACCTCCTTTCCTATCCGGCTAGGACACAGCCATTTGCACTCCACCCCCCAGCGTGGCCACCGAGCTACATTCCGCAGAAAACCGGCGGGAAAGCTGCTGCACAGCTCGCTTTAATGCGCAGGCTCCCGGGACTTGTGGGTTTTCTGGGTTTTTTTTTTTTTCCTTTTTCTTAAAGGCCAAGTTTGGGAGAAGGGCCGACTTCCCTGAGTCTTGTCTGCTGCCGGCCCAGACGAGTTACTTTTTTCTCCCATTTAGGAATTTTTTGGAGTAAGTTTACAAATCGTTTTAAAGAAAAAGTAAACAGGGCTTGTCAGATAAAATACAGAACGTCGAGTTAAGTTCGAATTTCAGATCAACGAATAATTTTTTAGTATATATGTCCTCTACTAAAAAAAAAAAAAAACCCCACAGTTATCTGAACTTCAAATTTAACTGGACGTCCTATGTTTTTATCTGCTAAATCTGGCAAATCCTATTAGTCATCATTCTCCTGTACACCCACACTACATACAACAAAAGGAAGGAATGGAGGAATTGGAGAGAGTTCAAACTTGGGACTGACTGTGTGCAGAGACTTTTTTTAATGGAAGCCATAGGGCTAAGGTCCAGCCTTCGAAATGCGGCAACAACGCATAAGGGGCATCCATGGGTATTTATTTCCTTTTTTGGAAAAGTAAGGTTTTCCCCCTTAAACCAACACAATAAAATTTTTAATAACATACTCTCGGCTAAGAAACTTGTTGCAAATTAAAGATTACATAACTATTTTTTTTTGTTTCTATCCTATATGGTATTGGTGATGAAACACCATTTCTTGAAGAACAAGTTTTCAAATTAAAAAGCATCCTCTCTGACGTTTCAAAATACATAATATGCAAATTCAAGGGAGAAAAAAAACATGCCCACTGGCAGATCTCAATGTTATGCTTATTCTCATTTTAAAGCAACTGTTAAAGGTAGTTTGCCTGGGATGTCCAATCTGAACTATTTCCAATTAACAATATGTATTTACTTTTGTGTGTAAGTGGAAGATACTGGTAATTAAATGCTTTATTTGACAAAGCATAAATTCGACCATGCATCAGAATGATGCTTACCAGAAAGTCCACAGGAACTTCGCTAGTAGTTTCATTATGATTCACACAACCCTGTCCTGATAAACAATGATTGGGTTACTAGGGCACCACCCCTCACTGCTCCTTCACTGCACAGTGGACATTATCCTGCACCATAGCAAATGACACTTGTCACAATAGTACAGATTTTCAAATGGTCTTTAAACAGTTGTTCAGTCTACAGCATACAGATACATCAATAAAGTTTCCAACTAAATTTACTCATTATACTAATTGTACAAAGATTCATTTCCACAATTAATCTTTTTTGACAGTGCTGACAACAATGTATTCATCATCCAGATACGATATGCTGTTATCAACTCTTTAAAATTTTCCTCCACCCATAATATCCAGAAATTAAGCACCTTTTCCAAATGTGACCATCCTCATCTAATCAATTCTTCATGACTTCACAGCAGGAAAATTGCAACAGCTTCCTCTGTTAGCTTTCCCTACTTATAATCCCTCCACTCTATCCTGCTTATAACGGTAAGTTTATCTTCCTTAGTTTCATAATTTGCTTCTAAAAAAATCCAAACTTCTGCCATCTCAAATCTAAACTACTCTACTTGGTTTTCAAGGAATTTCATCAATGAGCTTCAATCTCTCACCCTCAACTTTGTTTCACACAACATACCAAAATATACTATCAGTTTCCTCATATTTCAGATATGCCTTGCTCACGTTGTCTTTACCTGAAATACCCTCCGATATCCTTTGGAACCATCCAAATCTACCTAGCCATCAAGGCCCATTGTAAGTTCCGTATCCACCATTGAGCCTTTCCATTTTTTTTACTGATTTTCCTTCTTAATACTAATAGTAATAATAACCTGAACTGCAGAGGATTAGGTTAAGGATTTTTATTTTATGATCCCTTATTATTCTGTACTTGTCTTCCACAGTACTTTGCACATTTAAGGTCTATATTCCTTGAAAAACTGTAAACTCCACGAGGGTAGAGACTAACACAATGCCTAACACATAAAAGGAGCTAAAATGTCGACATGAGTACTTAATTATATAGTCTTGAATTTAGTATTATTTCATGTATGTGGTTTATTCAACTAGCTATAAAAACCTAAGAGCCTCTAATGACTTCTTCCACATACAGCAAAGACACAGTTGAGTACATAGTAGATTCTTAATATGCAGTGCTTGTCCAGTAAAAGGCAAAACATTTTATTTATGTAACGCCCACCCAGCAATAACCATGTGCCAGGGCCAATGCTTTGTAACACTCCTTTTTAAGTCCTAATAAAGAACTCTGAGTTAAACACTACTAACTCCATTTTACGTGAGGAAACCAAAACAGGTGAACTAATTTTGCCCCAGGTCACACATCTAGTAAATAACAGAGCTGGAATTTGAATTTAGGAAGTCTGGCTCAAGACTGGGCTCTTAACTATTATGCTATTGCTTATAATATAACCTCTTATAACAAACTACAAATCAGTAAACTATTTCAAACTGTCTTGGATTAATAAAAACACAATGCAGCTCTGGAGGTCATAGTCATAGACAAAACTTTTTTTCCACAGTATTTGAAGTTCTTTGGTATGTGTATTTGTCCCAATGCCTATTCATGGAAAGAGTACTTGTGTAAAAAGTATTTTCACTTTATTTTAGTAAGGCTTGGATTTTAATGGAGTGGGAATCTTTTTTGTAAAATATGACACTAACATGTTGCAGTGGCGAAAACTGCTTTTGAAGTAAGACATGCTAATTCACAGACTTTAGCTATGTGACTCTAGGCAAGTCACTTCAACCTATAAACCCTGACTTCCTCCTCTGTAAACTGGGTATAATAATACCTTCCTTTCAGGATTGCTGTGAGAATTATTATTCTTTATAGGAATAACATAGGTAAAGCCCTGGCTGACACTAGGTACTCCAGAAATTATGATTAAAATTAGAAATTAAGAAAATTATTATAACTACACCTATACATATTAAGCAGGAATTTTTCGGTATTATACATTTTTACACAATTCAGTCTCTCAAAAAAGAAACTTTAAAACAAACTATTTTTCTTTGAGAGGTGGAGGGATGGTCTAGCATTGCTATAGGTAGTCTCAAAATTAGCCACGCTAAATTAAAAATAGGAATGCTTGTAAAACAAATGATTAAGAGTCTAATCCATATGAGGATTGTTTTTTTTACTTGACCTAGAATTTTAAACAAAGTCCTAAATCTGCTTTCCTTCAAAACTGCTAAGATATTTCGTAATTTCCTTTTGACTATATTCTTTTATTTTTTAATTTTATATATTAAGTTTCAACACAGCTCTCAAAAACACACTTTGTTATACTCTTATAAAGTTTTCCCAAATTGACCACACATGTAAGCCATCCTAAACATATTTAAATTATTACTTATGAAGTCTTTTAAACAGAGGCAATGATGTAGGGTGTCACTAATGTGTTGAACCTAGTGGGGATGAGAAAGCAAACAAAGTCTATTAGAGAAAAAGTGAATCACCTATCATATCTGAAAGTATATTCTCAAAGTGGTTATGCTTTTAAGTTACACCGAGAAAACTAGCACTGCTGGAACAATTAAAAACCTAGAGTCAAGCTGAGTGGTAACTGTAAAGCAAATTAAAGATCTAAACAGTCACAGCTATAACTACGTAGTTTTTGTGAAAAATCTTTCCTGGCCACAAAGAAAATTTGAGTCTGAGTCCAAGAGACTTTCATGATTATAATATGTAACTGATACATCTCAACAACATAAAAATTGTAAGGAGAAAGTTTAACAACAGCAGTATTACTTTCAAGAACTGTGTTGGGACCTAAAAAAGAAACTCACAAAATTAGATAAATATATCCAGTCTGACATAAACACCATATGGTAACTGCCTTAAGAGACAGGAGTTGTATGTTATGTGTTAAAATTATGACACAGAGGTAGTAAAAGCTGGAAAGCAAATGCAATTTGCACAGTTGGGTCTCAAGTCTAATATTTTATTATATTTTTTTAGATATAAAGAATAAAACTGCAATACTATATAGCTTTGGAGTTTTTCTCCTATATAGTATACTTCACAGAAAGAAGCAGTTGTTATTATACTGCAATAGTTTTCCAAATAATGCATGGTTTCAGAGATCTTTCCTATTTGCACAATTTATTGAATGCCAGTTTAAAATAAAACTTAATGTAACTAAATTTGTATCAACTGAAAATAATATCAAAATTAAAAGATAAATAATTTTCTTTTTTTTTTACCTGAGGGGCTAGAATCAATCCCATAATGTAATTAGGAATGTTTCAACTGACCTCTGTATCACTGTAAGGACCAAGCACATGGATACCAAATACATCATCTTAGGAAGACCTGGATATGAGCATTATAACATTATAGGTCTTCTGTCAAAAGAATACTTCTTTACAATGGAAAAGCAGAAACAGCTAAAAAACATGAGCAATATGCTCCTTATAAGTAGGCAGTACAAATATTATTATAAATCAATAAATAATATTTAGATAACATAAACCTAAAATAGCTCAAAATATCTGCCTTCAAAAACAAAAAGCCACCCCCCCCAAAAAAAAGACAAAGTAAAAAAATAATTAATACAAACACATTTTAAAGACTTCCTTTTGAGAAAAGCGGTATAATCTATCACATAACAGAAAAGACATGATTATTCCAAGTTAGGTGCTAAATTCATATTTATAGCAATCTCATTTTGTGAGCATACTGGTTGCTGAATTCTGTGGATTCGTATAGTAGGAACTCTATGCACAAATTCGACTTGTTCAGCTATTTTGAAACGAAAGGGGGACTTGACCTTTGAAAAAAAGCAATGGTGGCCAAAGTAGAAGGTATTTCCAAAGTCTCATTTAATAGAAAGACAGTTAGCAAGTGGTTCTATCACTAACATCTCTGCTTCTTTTGAATAAGGTATAGGTGAAATTAGAGAAAGAGCTGGAAGAGAAGCAGCAGAAAATAAAAGAGGAATGAAAGGAGAAAAAGAAAATTTAGGGAAAGTATAAAAAAATAAGGTAAACATCGAATTTCAAAAAAAAGAAGAAACTGAGAAAAATGTATAGTCGAAGGTCTCAATTAGGGTATCTTATTAAATTTATCAAACGACTTGAATAGTTCCCTTAAGAATGACATGAAATCAACTCTAAATTCAAACTATGTAATTTTTTTCTCTAAGGAATTAGTGAGAACTCATTGGTTATCATCTTCTTTTTAAAGATTAGAAAACAAAGGCTTTGAAAAGTTAATATAACTGAAATAAGAGGCAGAGAGAGACTCTTCTCCTCATTGCCTCACAATTAATCAAGATTACTAAGGGTATTTATATTCTCAGTAGGACTCATTGCATGCTCCTTTAAAGAGAGCCAACACTGCCAGTGCATTCAAAATTACTAGATTTACAAGAAATTGATATTTAACTCCTCTGAAATAGTTTTATATAAATCAAGATACAAAGATATTAGAATTTTCTTTCCCAATGTATAGAAATTTTTCATTCAAATTGAAAGCAATTCTTGTGGTATGAACTCCCATTCATTCACTCTATGAAGGATAATTTAAAAGAAACAGCACTACGACCATGCCACCCTGAACGTGCCCTATCTTGTCTGATCTTGGAAGCTAAGTAGGTTTGGGCCTGGTTAGTATTTGGATGGGAGACCACCTAGGAATACCAGGTGCTGTAGGCGTTTAAATAAAACAGCAAAGTTCGTTCTAATAATGTAGATAAATACAACCCAACACCACCAATCACAGTAAAAGGTGGTACCTTACACAAGATAAGCATATCCGCTAAAATGCCAACCTGTTAAATAGCAATCTAAAGAACATACTGAGCTGCTGACAATGATTTCATGAGACCATTTTTGTCCACATCTGTGGTAGTTTTCTATTAAAAAAAAAAAACAAAAACCAAAAAACAGTAATTCACAATATTATTGGCCTGGACACTGATTCATTACAAGGGCTTCTAAAGCTCCAGTATTAATATCTATAGCAATCACAGGTAGTTGAGTTCCTGAAAGTATTCTGCCTTCGCTAGACAGACTTTACCTACATACAGCAGTTGGTCTCTTGATGAGTTAGCTGCCCAACTGAATTATTCTACATTTGAGAATATGTTAGTCATTATGTAATAACTACACTGTCTTTCATTAACACAAGTGTAATGACAACCTCATTAACACTTTTGAGTTGTTTTCTAACACTGTTCAATAATTTATGCTATTTCATCCTCAGTTTCTTATCTGACCCTTTGGCCATATGGTTACCTGGGATTAGTGGTACCAAATTATGACAATGAACAAAATACTCTAAGGTTATACTGAGAAAGGGCAAATAATCCAGTTGTTGTTAACCTGCTATAGAATTTAATTGCTATTCTTCAGAATAAAATATATATGCTGAATTGTTCATCTCTTCTTTCTGGTGCTACATGTAATTTAAGGAATATAGCAAGAAAGAGTGGAATCAACAATCATATAGGAGAAAAACAGGTAAAAAACAACATAGCTGTTAAAATAATAAAATTAAAAATGAAAGCAAATAAAAATGGTTCTAAGGCAGACCATTATGCATTTTCTTTTTCTTTTGGCATCTAACAGGTTCCTAATAAATAAATATTACTCATGAATGAATACGGTAAAACTAATAAAACTTTAACACCAGTTATAAAGAAATACTAAATACACCACAAAATGACTTATTCTCTTCCTTTTGGCAGTGGTAGCATTATAGGAAACTAAAAGGTAAGCTATTCAAGTTGAAAATTAGTTTGTTTCCTTTATAATGGAAAAAAGTCAGAAAAGGAGTTTAATCCAATTGTTGGCATACGTCTGTTGTCCAGCAATCTATATAAGACAGGCAATGTCAATGATGAAAAGTGATTATGTGAGGCTTAAACCTCATTATAATTATAATATGTATCCCAAAGGACATTTTACTACTGTTTCAAGGACTAGTCACAGTCTTAATTGTCCTGTAAAATTATCTTAGTTTTGAAAGTTTCTCTTTTGAATCTCCCAGCATGTAGTAATCTCACACAGCCCAGTTTTTCCAGTCACTGAAGAACCTAATTCATAAGAACAAGACAAGGGAAATGTGTTAACCTCCCAGGGATCAGGATATTTTAGAAAATGTAGCCTAGAAGAATGTTTGACTCAAGGGAATAAATTGACTCCTAGGGTTGTGGGGAGATATTCTGGAGGAAAAACCAGTCAAATTATACGTACACCAAGGGGGTGGGCCACTTTGCTTGTCACTAAGATTGGTACTAATTACCACATGATATGGTATTTACAGATTTGCCACATTTATATTTTGATATGTAGGATATGGTCTTGGTATTGAAAGTTAATACAGTATTAGTCAAAACCACTTGGTTTATATAAATATATATAACATACCTCTGACACATATTTAACTTTCACTGGAGAATAATTATTCTAATTGTAATTGATCTGTTATTTCTCAAGAATAGACATAAGTTTACTTCATGTAAATTCATGGCAATATTTTTAACATGTTACTGAACTGGTATACTACCCTTGTTATCCTCTTTCTATACTTATCGGTGATATATGGATTTTTCTAATCCCCAACTTAACATATCCAAATATAGAAAATAAAATTAATATACAGCTTGAACCATTTTTTTACAACTTTTTTAAAGAAAATACTAAAGATAGAATCTAGGAAATGCCTTATTTTACCTTAATTTTAGGTGAAATTATAAAATATTCATTAATTCATGTAAAAAAATATCCCCTCAAAAAAAGATCTTACCACATGTTTACAGATAATTGTGCAAATTAAATAATTGCACAATTACAATAGCCTCAAAATTTTATCTCATTCATGACTCAATTCTAATGTCTTCTCATAATTTTATAATTATTCTGAAGTGGCTGAAATTTATAAATTCTATTAAAGTCAAAGGCCTTCAGCACACTAAAATAATACTGAGACCACTATGATTTCTTATGAATAATTAGTTTTAAACATCCATGAGTCTTCATATAATGATTATGAAAACTTAGAAGAAAAATATAATAGCATAATTCATAAAATAAAAATTACAGTGAGTTAGGTCAATTAGTTTTTTTTAAAAAGAACAGTTAAGTTAATGTACTTAGGAGCACTTTTCTTCTTCACTAGGATAGGAAACAAAATTAACATTTTACTCCGTGATAGAAAGTTTACTATACTCTAACTGCTTCACTATCTTCAAAAATATACTTCAATAAAATACACACACATGTTCTGTGAGTTAGCATAGTTATTTTTCTTCTTGAGAAGGAATTACAAAATGAAGCACTGAAAAGAACGAAATTTTGCAGGCAAAAGTTTAGGAAATCTGAAATCATCTTGCCTGGGTCATAATTCAAAGACAGTGATAAATGTTAGTCAATGGGGAAAAAAAATCAGTAGAAATATAAAATATGAAAGTCTTTAAAATCTAGACAGCAAATATAAAAACAGACAGACTTATGTGAAAGCTGGGAAAGGTATTAAAGAAATGAGGTATGATGGAGTCATAGTGCTACAATATATCTTAATGTATTAAGTTAATAACCCATACTTCAAAGTTGCAAAATCAGCAAATCATAAACTATTTGCTGCTGTGTTTATATGACCTTTCTGGTCAGATGTTTAATAGTCACTAGTAACCACATTTAAAACAAGCGTTAAACTAAGTGCACAATCATAAGGTGAGCATATCTGCCACTTAGGAAGGCAAATTATAAGTAAAAATGTAAGCAAATAATTTTGTATTAATAATAAATATATCATCAAGCATTTAACATTATCAGTATTTTAAAAATTTAAATAATAAATGCAACTATTTTATACAGAACTGTACCATTTATTATACATACAAGTGTATCAGTTCCCTTTGTTTACAAAGGCTGGTTATAGATAACATGGAATGTTACAGTACCATCTTGCATAAAATTTTAGTATACTTTTGTAGTTGAAAAAGGGCGCAGAAACACCAGCCTAATAAATCTGACTGAAGGAAATATCTTTTCTTTCTTTTTAAAAAGTACATCATTAACACACGCACCACAAACTGTACATAAGCTCACTTTTAAATCACCGATTGAAGATATGGTAGCAGGTATGTTGTAGTATTAACAACCTCTCCCACCAGTTTAACTTATTCAAGGCTTATACTGCTACTCATTCAGGAGGCTTTGTGGACATGTAAGATTGTAATATGAATTACTTAACTCGGGTAAGTACAATTTAAAGGCCAACAACAGCTGCCAAGAATTATTTATAATAAGAAATGTCCTTTTCACAGAAGACACGCTGAGGAGCAAACATTCTTTAGATATCTTTCTTCTTTATAATTTATTGTAGTTGGTCAAGATTCTCCATTCTGAACTTTGGATGCTGGTGGCTGCATGAAATCCTTAAAAGGAACTAATGCCTCTTTAAGTGCAGAGCAGACTTCTGAAGATGAGCAGGTGATGCATTCTACTAAAGTTGGGTATAAGGCAATAACTTGTGCCCAGGTATTTCCATCAACTGTAATGCAAAAAGTATAAAACCTCAAAACAGGGTGGATTTAAATAGCAGAGATTATCCAATTAACATAAACACAATCCTTTAAATACAATGCAAAGAAAAAATTCCAAAATATGGAGATTCCATAACTTGTACTTTTTGTTCTTTTAATCTTTGGGAGATTTCCTGCAATATTTCATAAGATATGAGAGAAAAATATATGGTCACTGTGCAGAGAGTCATCAATACCAATAAATTTGATAAAATACATTTTGATAAAATACATTTTAAATGATATTTCAATTTGTGAAGGCCTTGGAAGCTAGCTCAAGAAACTTAGAATAATTCAAACCTTTGTCATTTTTGGAATAATTCTCAGGGAATGCAGTGTACATTTCAAGAACAATTAGAAAGCAATTAAATTTTTATATGCCAAAATATAAATATCTTAAATGATTTTCCTAGTAATGTCCTTGATATGGATTTTAATTTCAAATGATCACACATAGATCCACTCTTCTCTTGTGCTGTTGATAATCTTTAATGTATATCACTAGATTTAAACTACAGTTAGAGGGAACATGACTACCTTTGTCACCACTACCATGATCAACTAGTATAGTTGAATGCTATTTGGTGAATGGTAAAAAGTGTTATATCCCAATTAGTTTATAATTCCCTTATACTCTGACATCACATATTGTACTTCTATTTTCCTATAAGTACTGAGCATTTTGTTGAGAGTATAATATGCAATATAACCTTCTGATAGATTTCTCTTAGACAGCATATGTATATGACCCTTTGTGGAATAACTCTCAAGTCTGGGATGCAGTATAGTATAAAAGAAAGAATACTATATTATGCTTAAGGAGCTCTGATTCTACTTTTTACTCCCATTTACTCAGTGCTTAAAAACTTATCTGAAATAAGGTAGTGCTGGGTGTCCCTGATCAAGTCATATATTTTCTTTTTTATCTCAACTTCTGCAATAGAATGAAGGAATGAGTTTCTAAAACTAGTGTTTTTAAAGTCACCTCTTTAAAAAAATTCATGGTCAAGTAAGTCTGGCAAATGTTGTATGTATTATCTTCCCTTCTGGGGATTCATAATTCACACGTATTAAAGGCTTGTAGTAAGAGGGTCAACTTTATCTAATCCAGGGTTTCCAAAGTTAATCTTTTGGGGGGGGGGGCAAGGAAACCCTTGGATGACCTCACAGATTACAAAGACCTTGTCAGCTTACAATCCCTTATTTTTTTACACCTACAGCACCTGGTCTTCCTAGGTGGTCTCCCATCCAAGTACTAACTAGGCCCAACCCTGTTTAGCTTCTGAGATCAGACAAGATTGGGCTTGTTCAGGGTAGCATGGCCGTAGACTCCAAAGCTAATTTGATTATGGAATTTTTTCCACTCAATATCGACTAACATCACTCATCATTAACATTCATTCCTTAGTACACGTATCCTGAGAAATACTGAACTGTTCATATAATCTCCTCTCCATCCTAACAGGGACTTCCTTGGAGTAAAGTTGAGAAAAAGGGGAATAAGGCTGATGGATATTGATGTGGGAAGGAATATCAGGCCAGAGCTGTTCTGCTTTTATCTGTTTTATATGTTGGGAATCCATAACAGATTTCACTTGTAGAAAGAATTTTGAAACTTAAGAATAAACAAAAAGCCACTGATCTAAGACATTTTAAAGAGTCTGCTGCAGCTGTCTTCTCTGAAACTTTCTAATAATCATTTAATGAAAGATTTCAAAGAAAGGATTCTAGGAAAATGGCAGTGTAGGAAGCACCAGAAATCTGTTTACCCACCTAAACAACAACTGCACTGGCATAATCTGTTTGATGCCACCATAATGGATGGAACTCTGGAGCCTATTGAAGGCTTGCAACTTCTAGAGGAAGACTTGGACAGTGTATTGTGGTTAATTTTGGCCAATTCCAGCTCTTAGTACAGTAGCAGCTACCCATCCTTCACCTCTAAGCCATGTGGTAGGCAGCTGCACATGTCTTCCTGGAGCAGCTTGCACAACAGCTTACAGGAGGCTAGGGCAGACTAAAAGGACCCTATCCTCCAAATACAAGGATCTGTGCTCTAATCATTTCTTCTGATTACAGAGGTACAAGAATAAAACGATTCAATTCAAAAATTAGAAAAAGGATTTGAATAGATGTTCTTCCATAGGAGATATATAAATGACCAATAAAGCACATGAAAAGATGCTCAACATCACTAATCATTAGGGAAAGGCAAATCAAAACTACAATGAAGTAGTACCTCATACTTATTAGAATGGCTACTATCAAAAAAAAAAAGTGTTGGTGAGAATGTGGAGAAACTGGAAAAAAAAAAAAAAAGAATTATCATATAATCTAGCATATACCCAAAAGAATTGAAAGCAGGGTCTCGAAGAGATATCTATACACATGTTCATAGCAACATTATTAACAATAGCTAAAACACAGAAGCAACTCAACTGTCTACCAACAGATGTGGCAACATCTGTCTACCAACAGATAAGGCAAATGTGATACACACACACACACGCACGCGCGCGCACGCGCACACACACACACAATGGAATATTATTCAGCCTCAAAAAGGAAGGAAATTCTGCAATATGCTACAATATGAATGAACCTTGATGATGTCATGCTAAGTGAAATAGCAAATCATGAAAAGACACTGTATGATTCAACTAATGAGGTTTAAGTAGTCAAAATCATAGAGACAGAAAGAATGGTGGCTGTCAGGGGCTGGGAGGAGTGGGAAATAGAATGTTATTAACGAGTACAGAGTTTCAGTTACAAGATGAAAGTTATGGAGATGGTGGTGATGGCTGCACAATATTATGAATATATTTAATACCACTGGACAGTACACTTAAAAATAGTTAAGACAGTAAATTTTGTTATGTGTATTTTACCACAATAAAAATTGGGGCAAAAAAATTGCATAGATTGAAATCTACCTAGATTACCCAGATACAGAGTTCACTGACCAAACTAATTCTTGGTTTATTACAGAAATATACAAAATATGTTATTTAAGATAACATCTTAAACTTGGGAAGCTACTAACATTTCTTAAATTAAAATACTTTTAAAAAACTCACCATAGATCTTAGTGGGCACTTTGGACTTAACTATCAAAAACAAAAACAAAAAAATGTATGTATTGATATGGAAGATTCTCCATGATACTTTATCAAGTGGAAAAAAATAGTATTGAGAACAGTAGGCATAATATGGAGCATATTCATTTGTGTTAAAACTGGAGGCGTGTTAGAGTTTACATTTTGTATTTACATAATAAAATAATGGAAATATCCACAAACTAATAAAAATGGTTACCTATGGTGAGGTAAGAACTGGACAGATAAGAGAACATGAGAAAGATCATCTTAAAACTTTTCCCTGTATATCTTTTCATATTTTTAAATTTTTGAACCATGTGTATGTTTACTACCTATTCAAATTTTTAAATAAAGGTCAAGTAAAATTATAAAAATCAAATTCCCCCAAACTAAAAATAAGTCCAACAAATGCTTCCTCCCCATTAGAAAACTCTAAAACAAATAACAAATGTGCTCAACAGATGCCGGGTACACATTGGTTCCAAACCTTGTAACCATCCTCCTGAATTAATTTTGGATTGACAATGTGCAGTCCAATGTAATTCTGCTGGGAAGGCCTGGCTTTCTCTAATATCTTCTTTTTTTCTGTTTCTTAATGAAGCTTATCATACCTTTCATCATTTATGGTTACATTTAATTTAAATTTTCACTTCATATACTTAGAAGCATAATTCAAATTCTCTTAAACAATTTTTAACATTAATTACTACAATGCCCTATCCATGGCCCATTGGCTTTATTAAAAATAGCTGGGGGGCGGGTGGTGGTATTGAATTTTCCTTCCCTATTCTTCCTTTATACAAATTCTGGTTAAATTCTTGACAGTTATCTAAAGATCATACAAAATAATGCAAGTACCATGCACTGAAATATACTGGTAATATTAATATAGGAATAACATGGGAAATAGAGAATTTTCTTAA
This sequence comes from Pteropus vampyrus, assembly GCF_000151845.1. Lineage (NCBI taxonomy): Eukaryota > Metazoa > Chordata > Mammalia > Chiroptera > Pteropodidae > Pteropus > Pteropus vampyrus. Next base: position 662,231 of record NW_011889326.1, on the reverse strand, counting down.
ATATATTTTAAAGAATCACATTCTATCTTGTGATACAATAAAAATTTCACCAGTCTCTATAAAGTCAATGCATGGTTTCCCTTTCAGAAAAATCAACCAGAATATTTTAAGAGAACTCAAATCTCAACTTCAGGGATGAATTCAGGATATTGCTCCAGGATTTTTCTTAGAAATTCCACCCCTCCCTTTGGGTTGACTAAATATAAGTCTATTGCCTCTTAAGATTTCATATAATACTCACCTTTTCTAGGTCAAAGTACCAATGGGTAAATTTTGAAAACAGAAAAATATGTATTTAATTATATAATAATTGACAGGAACAAATAAATATCCCATGACTCATTTATTAGAAACTTTTTTTCTTGGGCATTAAAAGTAATGCTGCTTAAAGTACCAGGCTGCTAAGGTGCTTGTGCCAGAATGTATATCAACACACTTCCTTCTTAAACAAGGTCTTGTTGTATAAAAATGTCAGCTGAACCAGTGTATTTGATGACACAACTGATTTATATTCTGGTGCCAGCTTTTTATCTTGTCCTGGAACAGTAACAAACTTTTAAGACCAGTGGCTGGTCCAACAAACCACTTTGAGTAGCAATGTTGTACAGGATTCAAAATAGAACAAACCATGGTCCAAAAAACTTCTCGAGAACTTTATAATTTAAGGGGAGTGAGTCATGTACATGTATAACTTAATACAAAAAGAGTGCTTTAAGACAAAGGTACACATAAAAGAGTTACAAGTTCAATGAAAAGACAAATCACTAACCTTTAAGCATTAAAAAACAGGCTTAAAAGTGGAGTAGTATTTGAAACTAGGTGGAAGAAGGCAGGAGAATGAAATAAGCAAAGAGTTGGGAATACTTGGGTAGACTGAGAATTTTAGTTTGGTGGGAGAGTAGGACAAATGAAGTCTAGTGGGAAATAAAGCATGAATAGAATGGAGTCAGACAGTATTCTGCACACTTGGTAGGCAATGGTAAATGAAAAAGATATTTTTGTTTTGTCTTAAAAGGATGGCAAAATTCATGATCAAATGTACTTTTGGAAAAATCATTTCTGGCAAGTAATGTAAAGAGTGGATTGGATAGGAATGAGTAACAGAAAGGGGAAACAAATGAGAAAGGGCTACAAACATGATTCAAAGTTATTTATAAATGTTATATCTATACAGTAAATCAATACAAATGCAAGATGGAAGCCCTCCCCCCACCCAAAAAAGTCAGTGATGCTCTGCATTAAAAAATATATGAAATATTAATTATCCATACAACACTCTGAATTCAAACCAATTTAGTATTAAAAAAAATAAAGTCAGCCAAACTGTTGTTTAACATAAAGATAAAATATTACAAATTAATTTTACTTAATTGACATCTTAATGGATTTGATGCTGTGCTGTCATAAAGACTGGAAAAAAGAAAGTTATTTAGGAACATAACTTATATTTCTAAAAATTCAGTTAAGAATAATAAAACAAAATTACATCACAAATAGAAAATAAATGTTGAGTTTATAGAATATAAAATAGAATAACTGAGTTTCTAAGCGCTTACCATTCTCAGGCTGAGTTTTCTTAAGTGAATCGATGAGAGTACTGACCGCTTTTAAAACAAATATGATTTCTGTTACTTGTTGCCTAAAATGAGATGGGAAATTATCTCCATGAAGATTTTAAGATATGGCATGTGTCTTTTTTTACTGGGTTTATACAGATAAATATACTTTGGAAAAAAAACAAGACAATGCAAAGTTAATGTTAGTTTTAAATTCTTATTTAAAAAAATCATTTTATTAACATGTACTTCAATGTGCAAATAAGATAGTCTTACTGTAAATTATCAACTTAAAAAAGGGAGAAGAGGCAACCTATTCATGCAAATCTCAATTTATTTGTAAGATATTTCATATAACTACTTAAAATTAAGACATTTTATAATGCTTTTAAAACTTCTCCGTGAAATGTTTCTTATTTTTTTTAAATCTTTAACTAATTAATACTAAAAGGGATTTGCCAAAGCTTAAATGGAAGTAAAGAATACTATTACCTCTTGTCACATATTTTATCATGCTGTTAAAAGTACATTTAAAATTACAACAGTACTTATTCAACATTCTAATACAACAAATAACATGTTCAAAATCTGTCCTAAGGTAGTACGATTTGGAGACGCTAGCAATGATAAATGAATGTGGAGTAAAGGATCAACAAGAGTAGCTTCAGTCCCCTCTTCCTACCTACAGAAGTGAAGCTTTTCTGTTCTATAGTATCCTCTACTCCCAATCCTATTCCTGGCACGAATCTGTGTTATTCTACAGATAAGATTTTCCTAATGCTATGACAGGATACTATTTCAAACCACTCATTGTAAGCACAGAAGTATTTTATTGTGTTGCAATGTAGCTTTTTGGAAAATAATATAATGATGACTGCACCAAACATAGGATGATACAATATAACATTCCATAGCACAACTATAATTAAGACTCAATTTAAAAGCAACAGAATAAACACAAAACATAAAAAATGAAGGAAAGGTTACTTTCTGAAATTAAATTTTATAATCTAATAAACAAAAATATTCCAAGCAAAGCAACTTTATTATTGCTTTTCCAAGTATACTTCAGAGGTAAATTTTGTTAAATCAATTTTCAATCATGACGATAAGCATATTATTAACAACTGTCTTTGGAATGTTTTTGTATCTAAATCTAAATATGGGAAGGTACATTTTTATGTCCTAAAAATTCAAAATAAAGTGAATCCTAAAAGTAGAAATACAATGGCTAATAACTGATAATTAGAAAAAAAAAAAAAACCCAGCAAACTACTATGCAATTTTTCATTCATTGAATTTGAAAAAGATAAATGATAAATTGGCAAATAATTTTAAAATGCTAACAATGGATGAAAAGGACATTCATATACTCCTAGGAGAGTGTAAACTGATAGAAATCTCTGGTTGACAATTTGTAATACATATCAATAGCTTTTAAAAAACTATATCTTTTGTCAGGGCAATTCCAACTCCAGACATTTATTATAAGTAAATAAGAATGTGCAAAAAGATTTAGGGCCTGTGATTTATCTCTCCAATGAGATGGGACCCACAGTGATTTTCCTCTTTCCTGACTTTGATAACTTTGTCTGTCAATATTATTTTATCTTTGTCTCATTTGCTTTGCCTTACACTCAACTGCACATTAAAAAGATTGGCAGCATAACCACAACTTATGATTGCATTTTTTGGTAAGTTCTGATCTATACTCAAACTTTGACTAGCCTTGCTTAGCATAAAGGCCTAGAGTCCCTTCCACTGTTATAGTCTGGCTAAATGAGAAGCAAATCAGTTTAGGTATAAGGGCTTAAATAAGCAAACTGGATGGAAGAAGATCTAAGATATGGCTAGCTGACTTATAGAGAAACCTAGAAATGACTGTAAAATAAACCGGAAAGTTCCTACAGTATAACTTATCTATTATTTTCTCTCTAGAGAGATCCACAATCATGTGCTCATACAGATCCATTAAGTCCTTACCCAGGAATCCTTGAGAAGATATATTTTAGAATTCACTTTTGTTTTTCAAATTCAAAAGATAATTTGGTAATATATCATATACTATTTAACCTTCATGAGGAGTCTGAAAAAGCACCCTATAATACAGTACCATGTCAGCAGTAAAATTTATGAGTATTTACATTGTATAGGATAAACAAAATTATAAACAGCCTCAGGTTAAATTCAGATCACTTATGAAAACACTTGGTTTTTTGGAGTTTTTAGATTAATAATTATGATAGCATATTTCCTTCTTTAGTAAGTTAAAATACGTACCTTGGAAGAGGGCATTTACCACTTAATCTTTCATCCTCTATATAGCGATGCAGTACATCTTGAGACCGCTTTAAAAGCACTGAGAGTGCCATTCGTGAGATGTAGCCTTCTTGAGGTGTTGTGACTTTATTACTGAAGGAAAACTGAAGCAATGTTTCAAAACACATTTTAGAAAATTCTTCTCTCAAACGAATATCAATCTCTGCTTCTGTAAAATAATTTTTTATGATTAATGAAAGGTTAAATTAATACACCTTGATGATAACTCTTAGCACACTAGAAACAGGAAATTGTTCAACTGATGAAGGGCATTATGAAAAACTTAGAGCTAATGGCATGCATATAT
>NW_011889326.1:620888-657826 GCF_000151845.1 Pteropus vampyrus | reverse complement strand
AACAGCACTACAAAATACCTCTCAATAGTTTTCTACATTGTCAAACTTGTAATTACCTCTTTCTTTTCCCTCTCCCTCCCTCCTTCTCTTTCTCTCCCACTTGTTGTTTTCTTTCTTTTTTTTCTCTCTTGGCAACATCTTTCCTGGAGCCTGACCTGACCTCTGCTCCAGGCTGGGCTAGTTGCTCTCTAGAAATGCTGTCCACCAACTATATACCCTGGAACTAGTCTTTGCCATCACTGTATGAATTGTCTTTAATCTCTCTGTGTTATATCCTACTTCCTAGATCTCATACCCTCTCCATTTTTTGGTTTATTCCTTTGTAACTGAGAAAGAGTGAATAGGAAGTAAAATTTTTGAGACCTTGCACTTCTGTAAATGTCATTATTTTAGAGCAGTATTCAAAATGTGGTTCCTAGCAGCATCACAAGAGAACTTATTAGAAATGCAGCTCTCATGTCTCACTCCAGACCTACTGAATCAGAAACTCTGGGGGCACAGCCCTGCAACAGCTTACCCTCGGGGTTGATTATGATGCATGCTGACATTTGAGAATTATTGTTCTACACTCAGATTAGTGTGAAACTCCTTAAAAATCTTTTCCATTTATAACTCTGAAATCACTGCCTCAATGTCTTTTAGCTTCCAATGATGCTACTAAGAATTCCAAAGTCATTTTGATATAATTCTTGTGTGTAGAACTTTTTTCTTTTCTTTCTGAAACTCTTTAGGATCTTCTCTTTATACCTAGATGTTTTGATATTTCATGTTGATATGTCTTATCATGGGTCATTTTTCTTTCACTGTTCTGGGTCCTGAGTGACCATTTTTAACCTGGAGATTTATTTCTTTGTGTTGTTTCTTTGAAAATTTCCTCTCCTAGCTTCTCTCTATTCTTTCTTTCTGGAAGAGCTCTTGTTAAATGTTAGACTCTTTGATTCACTTTATTTCTTTCTTCTCATACTGTTCACTTTTTCGTCTTTGCTCTACTTTCTGGGTTATTTCCTTAATGTTTTTTTCTAAATGTTCATTGATCTTGTTATTTCAGCTATCACTCTTTTAGTTTCTATGAGCTCTTTCATGTTCTAATTGTTCCTTTTCAATAGCATTTTTCCTGTTTCATGGATATAAAATCCTTTATCTCTTTGAGCATCCTAATTATACTAATTGTGCTTCCTTTTATATAATGTTTCCTATGACTGTGCCTTATCTCTTTCCTACCAGTTTCTTTCAACCTTCTTATTTGTTTTGGTCTTTCTCTTTCATGTCGGAGGATTTTCTTAAAATCTGTGAGCTTTAGCTATCAAATCATACTTAAAAGCAGAGGACAAAAAATGATCACTGGAATCTCTGTGTTTATAGATTGGTCTTCTTTAGCAAGGAAGGCTTTGTATGTATGTTTAAAGAAAACTCAAAGTTGAGAAGTTTGTGTCCAATGGCAGTCATTGGAAGAATATCCATGTACCTTCCTTATCTTGGTACATTTAATAGTATAAATGGCAAGAGAGATCATCAGAAAACTACTAAAAAGTATATGTGATAACCCAATAGTCCATATTCAGCCTAGAATATTTACAACTAGTGATTATAAATATCGTTCTTAATGTATATTTTATTAAAATGTATCTAAACTTTTCCTATATACTCAAGAATAAAAAGTTGAGTACATTAAGATAAATGAACTTTAAATGTTTTTCTCCAAGGTCCTCATGTTTGTGAAATTTGCACCTTACCAGATCAGTTTTAAAAATTGTCTGGGCTACAACTAGTTTGTGAAGTAAGCAATATATGAGAGACATCTAGTGGTCAAACTGTGCACATTTATACTCTTTAAACTTCAGCTCTGTTTAATGCAAATTAAACCTGGTAAACGCTAGAGATTAAGGATACGCATGACACAAAGTTACAACTTTTTAATCACCTCCAGAAAAATCCTATTATGAAGCCACCATTACACTTAACACTTGAGTACAGATTCAGAAAAAGAGAAATAATAGCAAAAAGCAACGTATACCATCTCCCAATAAGGTAGCATAATATAATCAAAAGAAGCATGTAGTTCTTTTTAAGGATGAATTTTGGCCTCCAGGCTTAAGATTGTGAGCAATTTTTTCAAGATTTCTAAACCCATTTCCCCTTCTGTAATATGGTAGAACCTATCCTCACAGAAATGTTGTGAGGAATGAGACTAACATTCTGGCATAATACCCTACACATAGTAGGTATTCACTAATGTTAGTTCCTTTAATTGATGCTAAGGTATCTTTTTGTTTTTAATGGATTTATTCTACAATTTACAGTCCTGAGAGGATGGTATTCATATCTTCAATTTACAGGTGACGAAACTCAGACTTAGACAAATTAACCAACTACTAAGTGGCAGAATACACACTCATTATCTCCCCCAATAATCCATGACTTCACAAAACTGGTAATTTGTGTCAGCTTGCCAAGAATTAAGCAGACTCCTTGAGTGTTTTGCAATTTAATTCATCACCCATGGTCCACAAAATATTTACCATATTTTCCTCTCATACAACTTAATGTTCTAAATCAGTCTTAAAAATTACCTCGCCATTCTCTCATTTACATTTACCACAATCATAGGAGTAAACATTTCTACTGTCAGCTTCTTAAAAAGTACTTCAACACTTACTAAAAGTTTTTTTTTAATCACTGAAATAACATACCTGTAAATGAAGACGACTGAGAATGTATTGAGCCCTTGTTAAGCATGGTCATTATCTGACCAACAAATTCCTTAGGAATAAAATTGGCATAGGGTAGTATCTCAGTACTAATAAGCTGAACTACCTAAAACAAAAGAGGCAAATTCAAATACATCTTTTTCCTGAAAAAGACTGACTCAAGTGATAATTTCTAAAGTAAAATTTAAATTTTCTTCTTAAAAAAATCAGTTAAAGAATCTTCCTTAAGAGAAGTACACAAACATTTAATGTCAATATAGAGGATGACTAGTCTGTTTTCCCCCTCTGTCTTAGTAAATAGCTTTATCACAAAGTAGTCAATAGTATAAACTGTTTACTATGCAACAATTTTAGTAAATGTTGATCTTCAACATGGTATATGCAAATAGTGCTCTAGAGAAAAAGTCAGCATATGAAATTTATCCATGAATTTATCAGCATATGAAAAATATCCAAAACAAGATAAGATCTAAATAATCTTTTAGAACCATAAAAATGAGGTATAAAATATGGCAAAAGTTATATTCACTTTTTAATAGCTTATTTCTAACATATAATGTGTTATTTTGCCTTTTGAAGAAAAAGAAAAGTTTACAAGAATTTTAATATAGTAATGGGACAAAAGGCAACATTTTGTGTTTATATGATCATGCCCATGTTTTTTTATGCACACTATAAATAAATTTATTTCATTTTATTTACTTAAAAGTTGCCCAATCGCACTTAAAAAAAAATGAAAACAATGATTCCCTCAACGACAACAAAAAAAATTCATAATCAAGAACAACTTCTTTAAACTCCATTCATAGTCAACAAAATATATTCTTTAAAAAACACTCATTATTTGTTTCAAGAATTCTAGAGGCTGTAACTATGGCTGGTTAAAAATGAAAACATCTAAACAATTCATTGACAAATTTGAATTATAAACATCTGATTTAAATCATCAAACTGTAGAGTAAGCTCTCAAATACAAGCTTGCTGACTAATGGATTTATTTTACTGAATCGACTGCTGTTTAAAATTATTAAATGGACACAACTAAGTATCTAGAAAAGATACACATAGCACACAGCTAACAAATATAACGAAGTCATTTTTAAAATGTCAATGCTTTAACCTTTATGAGATTTAATGCATTTAAGTTCGAGCTTAACCTATCCACTTTATTCTTTTAGCATTTTAGTTTCAACATTTCTATTAGGTGGTTTGCACAAACGGTCAAAGGAAAATGTTTTTAGTTTCCTCACCTCAACATCAATACTTTCATTTCTTTGAAATTCTTGAATAGAGAGGTTATCTGGAGGTATGCTAAAAAATAAATAAATAAAACACTTGATTTTTAAAGGTAAAATATTTCTTGGAAATACAAATAGAAAAGAAACAATATTCAAATGAACAAAAAATTATATTTTCTCACCTAGGATGGACATTACCATTTATTTTTTAAAAAAACAGTATTTTTAATTAAAGTTATTAGTATAAATGATTAAACTAATAACAAACATGAAATTCCAGTTACAAAAATACTTGGCCCAATCCTAAACTAAATAAAATCTATAAAACTAAACTTCTTTCAATACTATGAATGCAAAACCGAAGAAAAATAAATCATCTGCAGCCATAGCAAAAATTACTAAAATTACTACTGTAATGATACCTGAATTAACATATATTGCCAGTGATTCAAGAGAGTCTTAGTCAAGTTGCTGAACTACACATTCAAGAGACTGTCCATTAACCATTAATTTGTAATAAATACATTCTTTAATGTATTTATTTACGATAAAATAAAGAACATCTGAAAAAAGAGAACTGATTCAGATTTTCCAAAACAGAAAATTGTTCCAGCAAGATCAGAAGAAATCAAGAGTTCTGAAGAAATCAAGGTGAATTCTAGACCCTGTGGCTCTTAATAAGAAAGAGAGTAAAATGGTATTAAACTTATGAAACAGTGTAATATTAACTACTTAAAAGCAGCTGAGAATAAGATGGTAATCATTATTACAATAATAATGACAGCAAAAATTAGGGAGCCCCCCTCACTGTAGTAAGAGCTTTATTTGTATTATCTACTATGTTCCCACAGTAGCCACATGTAGTATTACTGTATGTAATTGACAGAAGAGGAAATCAAAGCTTAGAATGGCTAATAACATGAAAAAGAACACACAGAAAATAAATGACATGGCCACAATCTGAACCTAGACTTATCTGATATATCAGCCTAAATTCTTTTTTATATTCTAAATATAAAAACAGTATTATCACATTTAGGTTTAAAAGTATAGTACACGGTTTTGTATTTAAGGCTGTCTTTGCTCTACTTGGTATTATTTGGTTCATCTATTCACAGGTATTAAAATACACACACACGTGAGTACAAATACCAACTGGCTACTAATTTAAAAAAAGCTTATTAGAAACATACACTAATAATATTATTGGGATCATATATCAAAAAGACTGAACTGTATTTTTAAAATATCTTATAATGAGGGAACAGAGTCACATACAAAGCTAAAAACTGCAATATTCACTCCTCTTAATCCTAAAATCATTAAAATCAGGAAATTATTCGATTGTGCATAGTTAGGTATTTTGCCCTCAGAACCCAAACTAATGGTTATGTATTTTAATTTATAGTTAGTATCCTTACTAGATATTTTGAGCATAACAAAAACATTGGTTGATTGAGCTTTAAAACATGCTGATGATTAACAGAAGTTACCTAAATATTATAAGGGGAGACAGTCAATATTGCAGGTACAAATGAGCCATATAAGATCCTTACAATTCTCTCAGTTTGGGAAATACAGTAGTGATTTTTAAAAAATTCTTTTCATTAATCCTTATTTGAAATAAAAGAGCCTTTGAACTGATAAAGTATTATACTTTTTGTTAGTTCTCTCTGTACAGTACATTAAAAAATTTTATTGAAATATAATTCACATACCATAAATTTACACTTTTAAAGTGTTTAATTCAGTGCTCTTTAGTATATTCACAAAGTTGTGCAATGACCATCACTTTTAATTCTAGAATATTTTCATCACCCTCCAAAAAAACCCTGTACCTCATTCTCCCCGCCTCTCACTTCTGGCAACCATTAATCTATTTTCTGTATCTAAGTATTTGCCTATTCTGGATATATTGTATAAATAAGATCATATAACATATGGCCTTTTATCTCTGATTTCTTCCACTTAGGATGTTTTCGATATTCATGTATGTTGTCGCATGCATCAATATTCCATTCCTTTTTATGGTAGAATATTCCACTGTATGGATATACCACATTTAATTTGTCTATTCATCAGCTAATGAACTTTGAGACTGTTTTCTTTTTTTTGTTATTATGATAATTCTGCTATGAACATTAGTGTATAAGTTTTTGTGTGAATATGTTTCATTTTAATTACTTTGGGTAGTACTTAGTGATTTTTAACTTAAGGTCCACAGAACATGTGTCTTCTAGAGCAGGGGTCCCCAACCACAAGGCCACGGACTGGTACTGTTCCACGGCCTGTTAAGAACTGGGCTGTACAGCAGGAGGTGAGCAGAGAGTGAGCAAAGCATCATCTGTATTTGCAGCCACTCCCCAGTGCTAACATCATCACCTCAGCTCCATCTCAGACATTAGGCATTAGATTCTCATAGGAGCACTGGTCCCTGGTGACAAAAAGGTTGGGGACCACTGTTCTAGAGGACAAGTACCATGTTTTGGTACTCAAGAGGTTGGCTGAATGAATTCCTAATAGACAGTGTCTACCAGATTATAGCTCTTAGGTTTTTTCATCTTTAATTGTGTTTTTCTTCTCATTTAAACTATTTACTTATGATAGCCCTCAAAGATGTTCGAAGGCTTTCTTCTCATTGATTTTGGTTTTATTTGTATTTTATTTGTATTTTATTTGTAATTTTACTGCTTGCCAAAGGAAGCAACTTACGAACCAAAAACAGTTAGGAAACAGTTTTGTTATTCTCTGCAACATTCCAAAATACCACTGATGGACTTCGGTTATAGAATACACTCTATTGTAGCATAAAATAAAATTTAAAATTTAACAGCTTGTGATTTCCAGAGTAATCAGTTACTTGGAAAACAAAAACAGAAAAAAGAAAATATGCATGGTTTTTAAGTTCTCTTAGTGAGCACTTAATTTTTAGTATCAACTAACTAATGAAAGCTTTCAATTTGAGCCTTAAAGTATTTTTGGACTATGAAATGAAAAATAAACTGGCTTTATCCATATAGCTGTTCAGTGTAAAACATTATGTGAAAATATATACAAATAGTCATGAACTTTTACAACTAGTCTAATCAATTTCTTCTTACAATTAAAGAAAATGATGCCTAGTGAGGGGAAATGACAAGATCAAAGTCAACAGAAAGTAGGTGGCAGAGTCAAGAGTAGGCCACATGTCTCCTCTCAATATCGGGTTTGTTTCAACTATTCCATGTAGTAGAAGGCTTAAATCTGTAACCAGAATAACCACAACTTAGAACACTGATTCCCTGTTACTTGATAGCAGAACTCAGTACCTCTTTTTCTAGCCATTAAAAACTCCAAATTTAGATGTAAATTTTCTGGTCCCAGTTATTTAGAGTTTTGATCTTTAACTTTTTAGTTTAAAACATAGCTGTCTTATGGGAAAGGACATGGACAATGTCAAGTTTCTCTTAAAGGAAAGAAATCATCATAATGAGGATAACAGTGGTAGAAAGCATTTTAAAAGCACTTACATTACAGGCACTATTCTGAGTATTCATTTACTTTAAGTGATTTAATCCTCACAACAACCCTATAAGATAGATAGCATTATTATTCCTATTGAACAGATGAAGAAAACAAGTCAGTGAAAAGTAAAATAAACTATCCAAAACATCACAAAGTATGGGTGAAATCTGAATCTAGGTAGTCTGGCTCCTGAGTCCGTATTCTTACCCACTATGCTAGCTACTTCTTAAACAATGTAATTTTTCAACATATCCAAAACACTTCTTTCATGTAAATAGGGCCTCAGTCAAGCAAAAGATTGTAATGAAATTATACTACAACTGCATTAATACGAAAGTACATAAAATGTAAATTCTCTATTATTGGCCCTTTGATTCCACTGTCTACTTTCCTGTACAAAAAGCACTGTGTAAAACTGAATTTAATAAAATGAGAACAAAGTTTGGAAAATAAAGAATGTTCAACAAGAAACTCAAGAATAAGGATGATGGTGGACTCGGCCACAGGAAAAGAAATTCTTAAAAAAGTTGTACTCCTTGCAAAAATAATACAAAAAACAAAACTGATCTAAAAGCTTATTCGGAGGTGACATCAGTATTATGGTGAAATGAAACGATTCCTTTTTTCTCTCCTTTACCTACAACTAGTGAGACATCTATAACTCAACAAAGATTCCTGTGCTCAACACATTAGGATGCCTATGAGATCCACACATCTGTACATCTGAAGATAGGTGGACTGGAATGCACAAGGTAGGCAGAACTGAAGAAATGGCAGGGATGTTAGCTGTAACCCCGGTTCCCCAACCATGGTGGCTGAGCCCGCAGCTCTAGGGAGCTCAGCAGAAGCGGCAGAGATGGGACCACAACTCTAGCACACCCTACCAGAGCCTCGGCAGGGTGGGCGCCAGAGACACAGCCCCCTCTTGTGGCTGTGGAAAGGCCACGTCACTGAAGCAGTGGTGCACACATCTCTGGTTACCCGGTTAAAGTAGTGCCAGCGGCCACAAGAAATCAGGCAGCAGCAATGGCGGGGCTTGGGACTCTGGCTCCCCAACATACATGGCCTGAGACCCAGACAACCTGGATGCATCAGGGGCATGGCCATCCTTGTAACACTAACAGTGATGCCTGTAACAGCAGGGAAAACCACAAATGCAACAACAATGAAAACAGCAAGGCACACCAGCAACCCCCAGAAGCACAAGCAGTGACAAAGAGGGCTCATCTGACACCTCTGGCAGAGAACTTAAAATGTGGAAACTTCTGGCTCTCAAATATAACTAGAATCAGCTCAGGTAAGAGAAACCAAAAACTTGTGCTCTATCTCCACCTACTGGAAAACTAAAGAAAAGCCTCTAATTATCAACTTGCTGAATTATTAAAATTAAAGCTGTACCTACCTAAAGAAGAAAGGCATTTGCTACTTCAAATGCACCAGCAGAGGAATACCTATAAAGCACCATGAATAAGCATGGTAACACAGTATCACAAAAAGAAAATGACAATTCTCCAGAAACCAAACTCAAAGCCACAAAAGATTGTTATCTAAATGACAGACAATTCAGAATAGCTGTCATAAAGAAACTAAACAAGATACAAAAAAACTTAGAAAGGCAGTTCAATAAGCTCAGGAATACAATTAAATAACAGGAGTACTTTAGCAAAGAGACTGAAACTCTATAAAAGAACCAAATTCTGTAGCTGAAGAACTCAATAAATGAAATGAAGAATGACATTAGAAATCACTGGAAATAGAGCAGACCATATAGAAAAGAGAATTAGTGAGCTCGAAGTTATAAATCTACAAATAATTCAAGTGGAAGAGGAGAGAAAACTGAGCTTTTTACAAGTGAAAAACTCTATAAGAGCTATTCAAGTCCATTAGAAAGGGCAACAAAAGGATAATGGGTATCCCAGAAGGAAAAGAGAGGCAAAGGGGACAGAGAGCCTATTTAAAGAAATAATAGATGAGAACTTCCAAATCCTGGTGAAGGAGCTGGACATACAAGCCCAAGAAGCTAACAGAACACCTAATTATCTCAATGCAAAAAGATTTTCTCAAAGATACATTATATTAAAATTATCTAAAAGTCAATGATAAAAAAAAAAAAGAAGAAGAAGAATTCTTAAGACAGCCAGAGAAAAGAAGATAGTAACCTATAATGGAACCCCCATCACACTATCATCAGATTTCTCAGCAGATACTCTACATGCTAGGAGAGAGTGGAATGACATTCAAAATAATGAAAGATAAAAAATGTCAGACAAGAATAATATATCCAGCAAACTTATCTTTTAGATAGGAAGGAGAAATAAAGGCTTTCCCAGAGAAAAGCTGAAAGAGTTCACCACTTCAAAATCTGCCTTACAAGAAATGTTTAAAGGAGCAGTTCTACTGGAAATGAAAAGGCAAAAGTATACAAAACTTTGAGTAGGGTGAGAGACAGACAGAATCAGAAAATTGCAACTCTATTACAGACTAGAGTGTGAGATACTGAATTATAGCATAAAAGTTAAAGGAAAAAGAGCATTAAAAATAACAAGTAGCTGAACATACAACATAAAAAAATAAGGATTATTAGTGACAATTTAAAAAAACGGGGAGGAAGGAAAGAACAAAACTTGTAGAGGCAAATGAATATAACATGCTAGCAGAAGAAAAAAGACTATTTTATCTTCATTTTATATAAACCTCATTCATGGTAACCACGAAACAAAAATCACACCATAATCAGGTGGGATTTATTCCAGAGAAGCAAGGATAGTTCAACAACCGCAAATCAATCAACATGATACACCATATGAACAAGATGAAGGATAAAAATCATATGATCATCTCGATAGCTCCAGAAAAAGCATCTCACAAGATTCAACTTTCATTTATAAAAACTTTCAATAAAATGGGTATAGAAGGAAAGTGCTTCAACATAATAAAGGGTAAATATGACAAACCCATAGCTAATAGCATAGCAATGGTGAAAAACTGGAAGCTTTTTCTTTAAGATCAAGAACAAGACAAAGAGGCCTATTTTTGCCACTTTTGTTCAGCATAGTATTGAAAAGTCCTAGCCAGAGCAATTAGGCAAGAAAAAGAAATAAAAGCATCAAAATTGGAAAGGAAGAAGTAAAACTGTCACTATTTGTGAATGATATGGTTTTATATATAGAAAACTCTAAAGACTCCACCAAAAACTATTAGGAATAGTAAATGTATAAAGTTGTGGGGTATAAAATCAATATATAAAAATCTGTTGTTTCTATACACTCATAACAAACTATCAGAGAAAGAGAAATCAAGAAAAGAATCTCATTTACAATTGTAACAAAAAAATACAATATCAAAGAATAAATTTAACAAAGTAAGTAAAAGACCTGTATCCTGAAAACTATGAATGACACTGATGAAAGAAACTGAAGAAACAAAGAAATGAAAAGATATTCCATGCTCAGGAATTGGAAGAACTGACAATGTTAAAATGTCCATATCACCCCAAAGCAATTTATAGGTGCAGTGAAATCCTTATCAAAATCCCAGTGGGATTTTTCACAGAAATGGAACAAAAAAAATCCTCAAATTTGTATGGAACCACTAAAGACCCCAAATAACCGAAGCAATCTTGAGAAAATGAACAAAACCAAAGGTTTCACACTACCTGATTTCAAACTATACTACAAAGCTATAGTAATCCAAACAGCATAGTATCGACAGAAAAAAAAGACACACAGGCCAATGGAAAAAAATTGAGAGCCCAGAAATAAACCCACACATGTACAGACAACTAATTTACAACAAGGAGGCCAAGAACAGAGAGTAGAGAAAGTCTCTTCATTAAATGGTGCTGGAAAAACTGAACATCCACATGTAAAAGAATGAAACTAGACCACTACCTTACACCATACAGAGAAATTAACTCAAAATGGTTTAAAGACTTGATATAAGACCTGAAACCATAAGATATATAGAAGACAACATTGTCCCTATTCCTGGACATCGGTTAGCAACATTTTGGTGGATTTGACTTTAAGAGCAAGGGAAACAAAAACAAAAACAAAATGGGACATCAAACTAATAAAAAGCTGCACAGCAAAGGAAACCATCAACAAAATGAAAAAGCAACCAACTGAATAGAAGATATTTTTAAATGATATTTCTGATAAAGAGTTAATATCCAAAAATATATCATGAACTCTAGCAATGCTAGACCATTCCCTCCACCTCTCAAACAATTAAAAAATAAGCAGAGGCTCTGAATAGACATTTTTCCAAGGAAGACATACATATGGCCAACAGGTATATGAAAAGATGTTCAACATCACTAATTAGGGAAATGCAAATCAAAGCTACAATGAGACATCACCTCATACCTGTTAAAATGGCTTTTCTCAAAAAGACAAGAAATAACAAGTGTTGGAGAGGATATGGAAAAAAGGGAACCCTCACACACTGTTAGTGGGATTGTAAATTGGTGCAGCCACTATGAAAAACAGTATGGAGGTGCCTCAAAAAATTAAGACTAGCACTACTATATGATCCAGCTATTCTACTTGTGGGTATTTGTCTGAGGAATATGAAAACACAAATTTGAAAAGATACAGGCACCTATATTTATAATAGGCCAGATTTGGAAATAACCTGCATCCATCGATGGATGATTGGATAAAGAAAATTTGGTGTATGTAAATACATAATGAAATACTATTCAGCCATAAAAAAGATAAAATATTGTCATTTGTGACAATATGGATGGACTTGGGGGTATTATGCTAAGTAAGATAAGTCAGAAAAAGACAAAAATTATATGATTTCACTCATGTGGAGTATAAAGAAAAAAGAGAAACAACAAACGAACAAGAAAAGTAAACTCATAGGTAAGGACAACAGATTGATGGTTATTAGAGGGGAAGGAAGGTGGGGGGACAACAAAATGTAAAAAGGGTCAAATGTATGGTTACAGACGGAAACTATATTTTTGGTGATAAGCATGCTATAGGATATACACATATCAAATTATAATGTTGTACACCTGAAATATATATAATGTTATAAACCAATGTTACCTGTTTTTTTAAGAAAAAAGCTTATTCAATTTATTAATAGAACAATATTCACAGACAGATAACTGGGGAACAAAGAGGAAAGTTTAAATTACTAAATCTATTTGCTTTATATAAATTAACACAGTGATTTGGACAATGAAGTCCATAAAGGAACTAATATTTTCAGGGTTATTTTAAAGATAAAAACATAAGATATTTGACTATTCTTTGAGTCCCTATAATTTTCATTCAAATACAAAGAGTATGTTTGCATTAATAGCAATAAAATTTCTAAAGGTAAGAAATATATAAGATAGCAAAACAAAGTCTGACCATTTTCAGAAACAGAAATTAGAATCATACACATCATTAGTTTCAATTCTGAAATATCAGATAAGGTTTTATAGTAAAAAATGTAAGTTAATCCTTCTGCACGCTGCAACTTTACTGAATAACTGAACAATATTAGAAAGGTAGAATCTCTACAGTTAAATCGTTCTGTTGTAGATTCATCTAACAATTATCAATGTGCCAATGTAGTATTTTTCTCAAAGTATATCAAATGCATAATTTAAATAGTTTAAAACTAATTTAAATGATTACATAGCAGTGCATTGTATGTTTATCATTTATAGTTTTAAAAAGTGATTAATGTATATAAAAATAGAAAATTTTTGTTGTCACAGAATTTCAATACCATAGCACAAAAGAAAATTAAGTTGTAGAACTGAAGACTATCTGGCTATCACAGCTATTATAGGTAAGTCCATCATTAGTAAAACATCACATTTTAGATCAGTGCTGACCAAAGGAACTTTCTGTGATGACAGAAATGTTCAATAATCTGCACAGTCCAACATGACAGCCACTAGCCACACATGTCAATGAGAACTTGAAATCTGGCTAGTGAGACTAAAGAACTGAATTTTTAATTTTACTTAAAATTACTTGCAGCTAGTGACTACTGTATTGGATAGTACTGCTCTAGATGGACCACAGTAGATTTCTCATTCAAAAAATTTAGTCTGTATTCCAATTATTCTATTCTCACTTAGTGAGGGATCAAAATAACATCCTTAACCTATGCCCTCAGTAGGATATCATACAATGAAAATTCCATTTTTCTTTGCTAAACCTCAACATCCTTTTTTTAAACCACATTCACATAACTATTATTTCAGTATATTGTTATAATTGTTCTATTTTATTATTAATTATTTCTGTTAATCTCTTACTGTGCCTAACTGATAAACTTTGTCATAGGTATGTATGTACAGGAAAAAAAATGTAGTGTACACCACCTGTGGTTTTGGGCATCCAGCTGGGGGTCTTAGACTATATCTCTGTGGATAAGGGGGCACTACTATACTTTCATTTTTAATTTTTTGAGGAATTTCCAAACCTAAACACCTTAAAGAGCCAATCATTATTGACCCTGGTCCTATTTATTCTAACGGAACATTGATTTCTGAAATTGTTTTACTCTTGTAATACAAATAACTACCCAGTTTAAAAAACGGATCTTCTTAGCTTCATCCAGTCAAAACCATTCATATAGCGATTCCTATCTGACGAGCAAAACCACTATACACAGAGTAAAAATCTCCATTGTTCGCAGGTGATGTATCCAACAGATAAATGCCTAATGCAGTTGTGATTTGTATACAATCCAGCAATCTTCATAATCAATTACTTTGTTAATGAATAATTAGAAATACTGTTTTTAAAGCAATTAAAGGTATAAATTGCAATTCTTCAAAGACTGTCCTAATTGCAAAAATAAATGAGCTGACCTTTTAGTAAAGAGAAAGTCTTCAAAAGTGTTGGCTAGTTCTGGCCACATACTGTCAAATTTTCCAGAAGAAGCATGCTGCCGGGCAACAGGTAGCCCAATAGAAAGAACTTTGAGGAGAGAAGATACTGCTAGTTTCCATGTGCTTTCAGAAGGGCAGGAATACTTCAAACTGAGAGGAACCCTAAGGGTCTGTTAAAATAAAGACAGTTTAAAATAAGTATTAATCAAAACATATAAACACCACTTTAAATACTTAAAAAAAAAAAACAATAGCAGAGAGAAAAAAAATAATAGCATAGGCATTTTAATGGAAAAAAGGATGTTATTTTCTAGAAAGACCAATTCTCAGTCACGGTCCTCAAATCCTACTGCCTAGAAAGATATACTTTAAAATACTATCTCCATTTTATAAGCAATGACTCCGAATAAATAACAACCTTTGAACCTCAGTTTCTCATCATAAAAGATAAGGATGTTATTGAAAAGTTAAGCGTAAGAGTAGGAAATTTACAAATTTGTAGCTTCTCTCAGCTTAATGTTATGGAATTAAAACATTCTACCATAGTTCTTCCAGCCTAAAATAATTTGACTGATGGAGTTCTTCCATCCAAGAAAGATCAATACTGCTTACATTTTTCCACTAATGGTTAGGGGAGAATAAATGTAGCTTAAGCATCATTAATCTGAAGTCTCATGTTTTATCTCTAAAGTTCAGTAAATTTTGTTTTAACATTTTAATGTACCTTTTCCAAATGTTTTAGTAAACCTGCAAATTCAAAAAGATGGTTTATCTTTAACCCTTGAGGATACAGGAGTAGAACATCTGAGCTATAGTGACTAAGATGTTGAGACCTCCTTTTAATTGGTCAACTTTTGAGACAGGTTATTGTTAACCACTGAAGAACTAATTTGGTGATTCAGAATGGATTCCCCTGGTCATAAGTCTATGCAGCAACTAGAAGACTGGACTCACCAAACTATCACACAGAGTTATCCTAGAGTATCATCAATTAATAGTACCCACGTACTATCAGCTAATTTGAATTAGACTGAAAATTCTGCTTTTATATAACAATTCTAGTCAGAGAAAGATAAAGAGTAAAGAGATAAATTTTCATATTTTAATGTTATGGAGTGAATATAAAACCCAATTTCATCATCCTCCACACAAATTATTACTGAGTACTCACAAAGTGCACATATAAACCATTACATATTAGCATGAAATGGACCTCCACGAACAGATGATTAGCTTATCCAGAATCTATTTATCCCTTTCCCCTTCACATTGCTTTGGGGAAGCTGACCCCATTTCCGATTGGGAATTAGGGTAAAGAGATGATTAGCTTATTAAACCAGTCTACTCCATTTCCCTGGCTACAATCACTGGTTTAAAATTAGACATGGAACTAAAGCTAGTCCACTTAAGGTTAATTTAAGGAAATTAATAATAATGTAATAGAAGTGCGCACACACTGGACATATAATCCTTTTTTTAGCCAAAACTATAAGAAAAAAAACAACACAGTGAAGATGCAGTCAATCTTAGCAAGCAGGCACAGAGAAAAAAATTTGGGTTTCGGTGATAACTGCTGAATCACTGAATCAAACAATCCTAAAGCCTTCCATCTCTGAATTTTCCAACTAAGCACACCAATAAATCCTTTTTATTGTTAAAGCTAGTCAGATTCTAAATGTAAGTCATTTGCAAACAAAGAAAACTAAATTATACAAAGACCACTGTTCTAAGTTAACATTTCATTAACTCAAGGTTAGATAAAAGTATGGTTTATTCCTGCAGTGAGTATTTTACTGAAATCAAGGAAATGTTAAACACAGCAGATCTATTCAATTTATACATTTTAGTTTTTTTAAATATTTAAGCAATTAATATAGGGATTGGAATATAGTGAATACTCAGTAAATGTATGTGGAACTGAGAAATTCAGTTCCTGCTGTCACAAAGCTCACTTTTTGAGAAAGGAAGAGCCTTGTCCAATTAACCACAATACAGTGTAGTAAGTGGCATAAACAAAGTATTTGGGAGTACAGAAAGGAATATTTAATTCCTTTAAAAATGCAAACTGATTCATGTAACTATTCAATGTTTAATCCTTCAAATGGTTAAAGAATAAAGTCTGATTCCTTATGAATAAAACCTATAGCTACCTTTTCAGACTTATTCTAGTCTGTCACCTCCCTAAACTGGATTCCTCGACATTTGTTTAAAATATACCATGATATTTTATGCTGCTTAGTTTACCTACAAATACCTCTTTCTCCTTTTATCTACCAAACTCTATTACTCTTTTAAGTGTCACTTCTGTTAATCCTTGCCAAAATCTCCTAGGCGGTTTAGTTACTTGTCTATGAGAGGAACTTTTTATTCAGCAGACTACTTAGAAAATACTGTTATATTTCTCAGTTGATTCTCTTTTTAGTTAAGACATGTAAGTGGTATTGGTATTACACTTCTTTTACAGATAAGAAACACTCTGGGACCAGTTTATTTCCCCCAAATCATAGTACAGCAAGTAAATTGCAGTGCACTATTCTAAGCTAGGTCTATATGAATGCAAAGGTGCCTCCACGTTGAGGTTGTCACTTAGCACTTAACATACCATAGTATTATTTGTTATCTTTATTCCCCATACTGAATTATGAAATGTAAGAATTAATCTTATTCACTTTTAATCGTTACTATATAGTTAATACCTGGTAACAGAGATGATTAAAAATATTCCCAATAAATGAGGATACAGAGGACAGCTGTGATGGTGTGAGTGGTGAGGGGTAGAAAGAAGTACAACAAAAGTCAAGAGAAGAAAGTTTTAAGACAAGGGCAGTACCATGTTATAGGGAAGATGAAGAATTAGAAGACAGCTTAGGACTTGAAGATTTGGTCTTCTGTAATTTTAAATAAGATTTGGTCTTCTGTAATTTTAAATAAGTAGCTTCTGTAACATAATACACAAGTAAGCCAGCATGCAACAGGTCAAGAATGACTGGCGGCTGTGAAGGCCACGAGCTATTTAATGGAGTTCAGAAGTAAAGTTGAAAGAAGATGGCAAATTGAGTAGAAAGTAAATTGAGAGAAAGTTCTTCTTTAAAAGGTTTAACCATCTTTTCGGAATGAAGTATAAGAGGCTGAAAGAAAAATGAAGGAAAGAATCACCAACAAAGAAAGGTGGGAAGAGGAAAGGATGGGCACAAAGAAAGGAAAAGAGAAAGGCCTTCTTCCTTGAGGAAAGACTGTTCATACTGGCCTGTGTTTGTTCAGTATATACAGAGCATGTGTTAGGAGAAGAGCAAAGCTTAAGTCTGTCCTTCAAAATAGAGAAAAAAAAAAAAAAAAAAAAAAAAAAAAGTTTGGGAAGAGGAAAGGATGGGCACAAAGAAAGGAAAAGAGAAAGGCCTTCTTCCTTGAGGAAAGACTGTTCATACTGGCCTGTGTTTGTTCAATATATACAGAGCATGTGTTAGGAGAAGAGCAAAGCTTAAGTCTGTCCTTCAAAATAGAGAAAAAAAAAAAAAAGAAAGAAAGAAGCTTTGGAGGAAGGGGATATGGTCAACAGAGATGAGATTTAAAAATGACTATAGGTAGACAGTATACGTGATCAGTTAAATCAATGGACTGTTTTGTGGATTTCTCTCTGAATGCTCATCAACCCCGAAGTATGAGAGGTACTATATCCTAAGGACCAGGATCCTCATTGACTTAAGAATTGTAAAAAATATAACGCATACTTACTTTACAATATTTTTCATTAAAAAAAGATTCTCATACTTTAGAAAAACAGCCTTCTAAAAAAATGGCTAACCATGAATGTTGGAAGAAAGTCACTATTATAAATAATATCCATATTTTCCACTTATCTCAATATGATGATATATTATTACCTAAACAGTAATTTCAATAACACTGTTATCATCAAATGAAAGTATAGAAATTTTTTTAAAAAGAGATACCTTAATAATATTCTGGAGCACTTTCTCATTCACCACCGCTTTGTGACAGGCTGTTTTTTGGTATAAATCCACAACTACTTCTAAAGACCTTTCAGCAAACGGTACATAATTCAAGGCTACCCATTCCGCCTAGAAAGTAATATTTTTCACATGAAGTTAAAAGTATATGAGATTAAAGGAAATCATATTGTTTTCGAAGAGAAAGCTTCTTTGTCTTAAAGTTCAGGCCTTGGTTTGGGTCAGATTATATTGCATGCAAAGTTTTCAATGAGATATATATTTCATGAAATAATTTTCAGCCAGGCAAAAGTTAAAACTACTGGGAAAAGCACATAAGAGCATTCTAACAAGAACTGGGAAAGATGTACTTTATTTGTTGCCAATAGGTTAGGACAATTTTAGGAAATTTAACTCACCGGTGCAAATAGTTGGATCTATTGTGATTCCATTGTGTTGCAAGACAAATAGAATGAGAAAAGTTAATACACATTAAAACTACTTTTCGGACTATGTAAAATTATAATTTTTATGTTGTGTGAACAAAATCAGCATGTGCATGCATTCAGAAATTTACTTTCCTCTAAGCCAAAACAAAGTTACAATTTGGCATTTATGGCTATAAAATTCTTTTATGAAAAATCCAACTAAATTTCACACCAGTAGTAGACAATATCTTATTTAGTATACGTAGATATCTTCATTTTGCATTGCATATATCCATTTTAGGTAAGATTAGGTTTAGGGATTTAGAAGCCATTTTGTAGTGGGATGGGGCAGCCAAGAAAGGAACTTTGAAGAAAGATGTACTACAGAGTAACATGAAAGGCCAAACTTCCTAGAGAACCACTTGGGAAACAAAAATCAGAAAAATAAGAAAAAAAGAAACACAGAAAAGATTCCAAGTAGCATTTCTTTTCAGCTTAAACTGTTTATAGACATATGAA
This sequence comes from Pteropus vampyrus, assembly GCF_000151845.1. Lineage (NCBI taxonomy): Eukaryota > Metazoa > Chordata > Mammalia > Chiroptera > Pteropodidae > Pteropus > Pteropus vampyrus. Next base: position 638,629 of record NW_011889326.1, on the reverse strand, counting down.
AGTCTATTCTTGAATGAAAAATTTCTTAATCAGAGTCCGTCTTAAGCGAAACTGACTTGTATTTATAAGCCATGAAATCTTAAAGAGTAAATGTAATTTAGAGTAAATTACCTGATTATATTTTGCATTTGCAATGTGCTTTGTTTCCAGCTGTCCATACTGTGGAGGTTTACAGGAAAATTCTACAAATGCCAATAACTGGTCAAATATAGCTGGATACATTATCTGCATGTTTTCTGGACCTACGCAGATAGCCTATAAAAGCAAAATAAAGAGTAGATTGCGTAATCTGAACTTCATTAAGTTCTTTACTATTATGCACATTTGTTTAAATAAAGACTCTTAAAGACTATCTATTTTACCTAAGTATTATACAATCTTTTATAAGCTTTCAGGGGTATTTAAGCTACTTTAAACTATTATTGAATAAAGTATAAGCTAAATGTATTAATCAACTAAAACATGTTAATAAAAAGTGATTTATTAATTAACAGACTGGAAAAAGGGTAAGCACTTAAAGAGAAGTCCCAGGCAGTCTCGAGGTTCTACAGTTTGATCATTTGTTCAGTAATACAGTCATCAAACCATTGAGAATGCTTCACTGATCAAGATTTTATTGACTTCTATCTAAGGGATGAGATCGGTTCACTGAAGACACAGCTGATTTCTGCACCACACTTGGTCCACTTACTTTAATAAATAATCATGTGCATTACAATTGGGAAAATAAATCATGTATGAAAATTTGTTTCTAAAAGAAGTGCGTATGTTAATTTTTTACAAGGTAATCTATATTTAATAATATCTAATGTATCTAAATATATACATTTGATTTAAAAAAGTTAAAATGTCTTTATAGAAATTAAACTCATTGCTACAAATAATTTGACAAAACAGAATAAAATGCACATCTTGACATCACAAATTTTAATTACCAATTCAAATATGTCGAAAGTACTTAAAATAAATCTTATTTCTTTTTTCCTAGCCACAAATATATCTTCTCATCCTTTCATATTTTCTTGTTTTAGTGTTTATTTTTCTCTGTGGGAAAAATATTTAATGATATTTTTTATAGAATGTCTAAAATATACTATGCTCTATACAACAAAAACCATGATTACTCTATCTACACTTTAGGTACCCTCAAAATACTAAATCAAATTTTTAAGGAATTTCTTTTAAAAGATGTTTACAACATTTATATTTTTATGCAATTCATGGCTTTTTTAATGTCATATAATAATTAGATTAGTTTTATTTTCCCTCAAAGATGTAGCCATTTAGCTGTAACTGAAATTTTATATAAAACTATCCTGGGATAGAAAGTGGATAAGCAAAGTGCTGCCCATACCTAAATAAGATCATCATATAATTATAATGTAAAAAAATAAAGATCTCTAACCCTATCTTTCAATATTTATGTTTTTTTCTTGCCAGAAATATTGAATAGAGAACTTGAATAGTATACAGCCTAAAAAATTCTCTCTACTGACTAGCTTCTAATAGCTTCATCTTTTTTATTAACATCTTGCTGAGTCTTAAATCTTAGAAGTAGAGAAGTAGTAATTACTGTAGAAAAGAGACAATTATCCTAAATGAATTTTTTTTTGATAACTGGGGAAAAAAAAAAAACAACTGTGTAGATACCTTGGAAAACTAAGTATCACAATTTCTCTGGAAATATCTTAGGACCAAATAATGACTTTGACTACATATTTTGATTTTTGTGGTCCTTTACAAAAAGAAAACATAGCGTTATAGATTATAGGGATCACAAAATGCAAAATATAGTCGACTTTTTTTTTTACAACAAATTCCATCCAAGAAAAAGTTATTATTGGCTTTTCTTCAATATTCTGAAGTCTGTATATCAAAAAACCTATAGTATGAACTTGATAACAAATTTTAGTCCAAAAGCTGAAACTCAATAAACAATCTGAATAATACTTCCTAACAGTCCTTGAAAACTGTGTATGTGAAAACAAGAAAACAAAATGGATGTCTGGTATGGTTCAAGGTTTCTCTCATTAAATCATTTAACAATAATTCACATTCAGTGCCTACCATGTACTAAGGCCTTTGCTAAAGAACTTGATGATGATGACAGTAACAGCTAACATTTACTGAATGTTTAACTGTGCCAAGCACTAAATATCTTACAAATATTATCCCACCGAATAGAAAAAAAAAGCTGTACACTTATTATTTTCATTTTATAGATGAAGAGGTACAGATTCAGAAATTGGCCCTAATTGCACAATTCCGAGGGCACCATTCACAATGTGATGATTCTCCTTAAGAACCACTCCAGCAGCCCTGACGATGGAGGCAGATAGAGTATCTAGCCATCTGACTTTAGGAAGTGTAGCAATAAGTAAGACATATGCAGTCTCTTGATCACAGAACTTAGGAAAAGCAGATAATCAAATTCTCAAATGCCCCATGTATGACAAAATATCTCAGCAAAAGAAAAAAAGTCAATTAGCATACATAACTAAGTCAGTTTGGTTGGGAACTAGTGATTTGAGAACCAAGAGAAAACTGTGACCCCGAATATTTGGGTAAACATGAAATCAAAAAGTTTTTCCTTTAGGAAGGAAAATAGCTTTTAATCAATAAAATGTTTTGCTAGATAGCTTATTAGTTTAAGGATAAAGTCCCAAAGTGAGTAAATTTTGTCCTAAAGCTAAAAAAGTATCCAACACCTATGGGAGAAAATATCACACACTCTGTTAGGAAGAAAAATTAAAGACCCCATGTCTGTATCACTTTCAAGTATTATGAAACATCATTTAGATAATCATATAATAGACAATGGATACAGTTTATTAATAATGCAAAATATCAATTTGATATAAATGAATAAACTTTAAGTTTCAGGTTGAAGGTATTGTTTTCAAACTATAGACTGAAATGATTCCTGAAAGTATAGTCTTCATATATTGTTTTCAAAACCATTAAAAGCTCAGAACAAATTGTTAGTAATTGGGATGAATGTTTCCGCTTATTGTCTCATTGCTAAAGCAAAGGGCTTTTTTTATTATACACTTTTTTTTCTTTGAAAAGTATTTTTGGCATTTGTTGTTTCTTCTTTATTATCCTCTACACATACATAAAAGCTTGAATTAAACATCTGAATGAGAATTCTAGATTATAGGCATCCCACAGGCCTGTGGCTTTTTTTTTCTGATAGAATAACTTTTCCATTCCCTCCAGGGCAGTATGTAAACAATTTATGAGCATGGTCAATCAAGGGGAAAAAGTAATTATTGAGAGGCTACTGTTTTTCCTCCACTGAAATTAAAAACAGCCATTTTGATTTTGACTGTAGAAAACTGATAATCTCTACAATTTATTTTTTTAAATGCCAGATTTTCTTAAATTTTAGGTTTCTACACAATGTTTCCCTGTGCAATGTGACTAAGGTTAAAGAGATTAAGGAATTACTAATCAGCTAGACTCCCTCCAGAGGCAATTAAGAAACCTCCATTCTTACTGTGAAAGTTTTCATCATTCCAGTTGTATATAATGCAATCATTTAATTAGAAAATACAATTTATAGTATACAAATGGCTAGTGATCACACATGTGCAATCAAGATCTAATTACATTCTAATTTTGTTAGAACATCATAGCTACTTTGTTGAAATTGCTGGCTCTTCAGTTGGCACTTTTTTGTTTAGCATCTTGGTCGTTGTGGATTGCACTAACAATTACACTGACAGTTTAAAAGAATTCTTTGATTTTGTTTGCTAACTGGAATTTGCTCAATAATTTTTAAGTCTGTTTTAATAATTTATTGCAGTAACAAAACACACATAGGTAAAAATATATCTTCCTATAATTTCCGTGAGAAATATTTTATGAATTTATTACTTTTTTAAAAATATAGGCTTCCAAGAATTTCAGAGCTAAATTTAAATACATGGAAAAAACATATAATCCATTGCTTATTAATTTTCTAACTAGGTAAGTACTTTACTAAAATTGTTATTCCAAAAAGTATATCCTCTTGTGAAGAGATCCACAAACTAAAACCACCTGTGACTAGAAACAGGATGCAGGCAGTTTCTTAGAGACTCTCAAAACAAACATGAATTATCTTCTAAAATATAATAGAAATCCACAAGTTTTTAAAATAACTAGATCTTTGCACTCCTAAATTTATTCCAAAAAGTCTATATAGCGAAGTAAAAAACTTCCAGAGAACCGTATGCAATATTGCTTAGACAGCAACTAAAATTCTATTACCTTTTGGAGAACATCTAAAGCTGTAAGAACAGCTTCCTGTAAACTTGTCAAAACTGCTTCAGTATAAGATGGAAGAATAAAAGGGGATGCATCTGAACTTATTGGGACTGAAACAGCACTGTGCAATATGACTCCCAACTTTTCCAAGTCATCCATGTTGAAACCAGTTTTTATGTGTTGGTAGAGAGCTGGAAATATCTGAATTAAAGCTGTAAGAAAAGGCTGGCTGGGAATAAAAGTCAGTTTATCAAAAGTAATAGGAGGCTTAGTGCTTTCAGATCCAATTCTATACCAGGTATTCCATGCAGCCCACCAGAGATTCAAATCTTCAAGCTCATCAGTAACTATGGGTGGTTCACAACTACTATATCTTCCAAGTCTTTCTCCAATGGAATCTGTTCTGACAAATGGCCTGCTCAGGCCAGGGCCTGATATGGACCCTAAAAGGACAGGCACAGGTACATTAACTGCAGGCGGTGTCTCAGGCTTATCTGAGTCTCTGACAGGGGACACAATCTGTAAAATTTCCTGGAAGCTTTTCAGCGCAGCCAAAGATACTTCATTGTTTTTGCTCAGTGCTGCTGACTGTATATGGTCAAGAAGAACATCCCATGCTCTTGAAAAGTCTCCTATATTAGGAAGAAAAACAAAATCACCATAAAAGTGATCTATTAAACACTTTACATTTTATTTGCTTTATTTTTCTGCTTAAATTCCTATGGAACTAGAAAAAATTTGCTTAAGTTCTAAGGTACTAACAATGTGAATTAAAATCATTACGACCTGAAAATCCAGGGAATTTTTTTTTTCAGGTAAAGGAAGAAAGGGCACCAAGAAAAAGGTAATGGGTATATCAAACAAAGTTTCGGCCTTAAATACAAAACTATAAATGTCAGTATACATATTTATACTATCTTCTAGTACTTCTGCCTAAGGAGAATAGAATACAAATTTAAGAAGGTGAAAACAAAAGCTTTTTAGCAACATCTTTGGTCCATCTACCTTTATTAACAATTAAGATGTTATCATTCTTAAAGCATACTGGAAAAGTTACAAGTTATAACAGTATGATACATGTTTTTACAGGTCTAACTGTTTAAAATAAACCATATGTCATACTCCATTAAATCTTAACTTTACACTTTAGTTTTCATATTTAAATAATTTATACTTGCAGAACTTCCTTAAACATTTTTTCCCCAGAACAGTTAGTGAGTTACCAGTAGAAAATGCACCATAAAGAACAGAGTGTCCTTTTATAATGAGTCTAAATTTATTTCTCTCACATGAAACTGAGTTTGGTGATCCATCGTCAGTAGAGCATGGGCTGAATGGTAGTTGCTGGGTTCCATGGATCAATTCAATCTCTTGCTCTACCCCATGACCAACTAAACACATTTATAATGAAGCTTTCTATGGTCAGGTACAGTTTGTTTCTATGAAGCCCAGCAAAAATGACCTTGTTCCTATAGCAATCTAGCCCAACGGCTTTGTTAATAGCCATTTTTATTCTAACAGTCACTTTATTACCTATACTTGCATTTAAATAATGTAAAAAATCAGAGAAACTGACATTTTCCAAAGGAGGATAACTAAGTAGGCTATGAAACATAAATAGTTGAAGTTTAAAGACTTCCATTTTGAAAACGCTATAAATGACTTGATTTTTTTAAGGTATAAACCCATATGCCTGAAGGAGTATTCAGTTAATAGGAAAGTTTGAAGTAGGTCTGGTATGAAACAATAAGCACTACTATGCCTACACAGGGCAAACTATAACACCTTCCCAGTTACATGCCTCTTCCTTTCCATATTCTTCTTTTATTAAAAATTGCGGTATAATTTACATACAATAAAAACACAGATTTGTTTCAGTAAACTGTTCCAAGTTTTGACAAATTACATTTAAAAACTATCAAAACAGCTAAACAAAAACACTTCTGCCTGCTGCCAACCCAATTTAAAAGTCAAATGAAACATTACATTTATCAATTAGAATGGTGACCTAATATCAGATTTAGAATATCCATACCATTGGGGCGGGGGGGAAAACCCTACAATTCCTCTATTAATATATTCTATGTCTAGGAAGAAGTCATCTTTCTAAAAGTCTACGTATAATTCACATTACACAAAATATGAACCTCATTCTAAAATAATAAAAACCAGTTTTTAGCTTTCAAGTTATAAAGAATTATTCATGACACAAATTGCCTTACGTCTTCATTTTAAAAAATTTAAATCTGTATCTATTAGTTCTTAGCTTTTAAAAAAAGTAACTGTGTAGTGCAGATGGGTGCTAGATTAACTGGGGGGGTTAATTAATGGATTGTATAAATGTCTAACTTTTTTAAATTTAAGAAATAAAAAACGATGTAAAAAAAGTAACTCATGGAGATATTAAAAATGATGCTTATTTTGTCAAACCTCAGCAAATATACAGTTAAAATCAAAACATTTCATTGTGTATATAAGTTTTACATGGAAACAAAATAATTAAGATTAAATATATATATTAAAATTGAGACCTAAAGTGTAAAATGGATCAAACACTATATATTCTTGAAAAAAAAAGGAAAAAAATGGAAAAAAATGCACATGAAGACCACACAGAAATGCCTAAGAGTAAATTAAATATGCATACGCTTTAACATAAACAGTAAAAAAAGCCAAACATAAAAAATAATATGTACAATATGCTTATAATTATGTATAAAAGTATTCATTTTTTTCTACTGCCATTATCACTACTACCAGAATTAAAGGTATTATGATCTACACTGGGGTTTCTTAATCTCACTCAGTACTATTGACATTTTGGGTTAGATAATTCTTTGTTGTGGGGGCTATCCTCAGCATTGTAAGATGTGTAGCAGCACCCCTTGCCTCTACTCCCCAGAAACCAGTAGCTCTTCTCTCTCCCTAGTTATGACAACCAAAGATGTCTAGACATTGCTAAATGTCCTGGAGGAAAGAGGGAGGGCAAAATTGGCCCTGAGAATCACTGACCTATACCAACAGCTTCTAACAGTCTAATAGTGTCCTGTCACCTTTCCTAACTGCCATTTCATTCCACACATACCATCCAAAGTGGTCTTTCTGAACTGCATATCTGATCATGTCACATCATGAATTAAAAACCTTTTAGTGTTTTTTCATTGCTCTTAAGATGAAGTCCTAACTTATGAACATGACCTCCAAAAATTTTCATGGTTTGACCTCTCTCTACCTCTACAACCTTACCCGGAATCACACTTTTCCTTGTTCTCTTCATTCCAGACCTTCAAACATGCTAGGATCCTATCCTCATCATCCTTCCTCAGTTTTCTCCTGCCTATAAGGCTCTTCACCTTTTATCTTATCCGTGCCTGATGAACTACTATATACCCTTCAGATCTCAGGTAAAATATCACTTTCTTAGGAAAGCCTAAGTCTGGACCTCACTGGCCTGGTTCACAATACACCATTCTTTTGTAGCATTTATAATTGTAGTAATTTTGCATTTTTTTTAAAGGTAAGGTCTTTTTTTTCCAATTATAGTTGACATTAAATATTATATTAGTTTCAGGTATACAGCATAATGGTTAGACATTTATATAACTTACAAAGTGATGCCTCTATTAAATCTAGTACCCAACTGGCACCATAGTTATTATAATATTATGGACTATATTCCCTATGTAGTACTTTACATCCCCATGACTATTCTGTAACTGCCAATCTGTACTTCTTAATCCCTTCACCTTTTTCACCCAGCCTTGTAATACCCCTCCAATCTATCAACCATCAATTCATTCTCTGTGAGTCTGTTTCTGTTTTGTTCATTTATTTTGTATTTTAGATTCCACATATAAGTAAAATCATATGGTATTTGTCTTTATCTGACTTACTTCACTTAGCATAATACCCTCTAGGTCCATCCATGTTGTCACAAATGGTAAAATTTCATTCTTTTTTATGGCTGAGTAATATTCCATTGTATATATGTACCATCTCTTTATCCAACCGTCTACTGATGGACACTTAGGTCACTTCCATATCTCAGCTATTGTAAATAATGCTACAATAAACAGAGGAATGTATAAAGCTTTTCAAATTAGTGTTTTGGATTTCTTCTGATAAATAACCAGAAGTGGAATTGCTGGTCATATGATAGTTCTATTTTCCTTTGAGGAACCTCCGTATTGTTTTCCACAGCGATTGCAACAATTTGCAGTCCCAAAAGTAGTGCAAGAGGGTTCCCTTTTCTCCACATCCTCACCAACACTTGTTGATTTATTGATGATAGCCATTCTGACAGGTGTAAGGTGATATCTCATTGTCGTATTAATTTTCATTTCTCTGAAGTTAAAGACATTGAGCATCTTTCTGTATATCTATTGGCCATCTGTATGTCGTCTCTGAAGAAATGTCTATGCAGTTTTGCTTTTTTAATGTAATTATACTTCCTCCTTCATGCCCATGACAGAAAGAACAGTGTGTATTTTGCTCATCATTGTATCACCTACAGGCGAGTCCACAAATGGTACATAATACGTATTTTCTTAATGAAATGAATGAAAACATGCATGCTCATGCACACACCACACATAAACACAAAGACTTGCAGTTAAGATCGATTATTCTTGTAAAGTAGTATTTATATGAATTTTAAAAGAATCTTCTGTATTTTCCAAATTTCCTTTAACATAAATCATTATGTCACCACAAAAATGTATATATACCTAAAGGTTGCAGTAAATATCTTCTAGTGTTGAAGATTCTTGCTACTCCAGCCAATGTTAAAACCCATGTCTCAGCCCACTGCTTCTCTGCTGTGTCTCTTGAATGATGAATGAGAATATTGCCACCTCCAGACTCAATCTTTTCTTTGTCTGCAGTGGTAGAAGACTGTCGAACTCGGTCCAATAGATGAAAGAGAACCTGAATATTTATTAAAATACGTACAAAAGTATTGATAACATAGCTTATGTAACCACACAGAAAACTAGGAATTGTTATAAAAATTATACCTGACAATCTGATCAGTCCTGGATATTAGAAGAAATTGAACAATAGAGGTATTATATTCTTAAGTTCACCCTTAAGGTCATGAAATATGAATAATTTAAATAAATTAGACAGAATACTGTCTAAGACTTGTTGAGTTGAAGTGTCAGTGGAGCATTTATAGGGTAATGTACAAGAAAGAAACAAAGCTAAAAAGAGGAGTCTAGGCAAAAAATATAATTATGGGCGACATCTAGACAGGATATAACTGAAGCTTCAAGATCAGATGAGTGCTTGGAAAAATCAAGCAGAAAGTGGTTAGGAATTGGAGAATGTTTAAAGGGTAGATTCAGGGGAAGAAATAGGGACAAAAAATAAAAATTGAATATAGAAGCAGAAGCATGCTGTAAACAAACCAAGGAAAGAGAAATTTCAAGGAGAAATTAATCAACAATATTAAATTCTACACACACACAAAAAATGAGTAGGATAAGGATTGAGCATTGGGCAAAATACTTGGCAATTAGAAGACCACCTGTAGCCTATGAACAATTCCCGTGGTTCTCAAAATATGGTCTTGGAATCTACAGCAGTAGCCTCACCCAGGAGTTTCATAGACATCCAAATTCTCAGGCCCAGTGACAGGGGAAAAAAGAATCAGAAACTCTGGAGGATAGGGGTGGTGGCTCAGCAATCTGTGCTTTAACAAGTCCTCTAGGTAATTCTGTTACTAAGTTTTAAAAAGCTCTGAAGTAGAATAATCTGAAAATCAAATTACAAGGGATAATGGGAGTGAATGGGGAGGTAAAGAAGAAAAAAAAATCACTGAGAATTAGGAAGCATGATTAACAATGAAGCTGTATGAAAGGAAAACAGGTATCAGAGAAAATACCAGTTCGTTTCTTAAAACAGTAATGGAGACTTAGGCATGTTTGTGATCTGAGGAGCTAGGAGAGTTGAAACACAAGACACAGGAGGGAGCAAAGCTTTTAATTATTTTTATTAGGGAACATAAATTATTAAATTTTTAAGAAGATACTTTGGGGCCTTTTTATTAAACTGAAAGCATTGTTAAATACAATTTAGGTTTACTACGTTGCCTATTGTCAAAATTACTGATCTCAAAATTCACAAAAGCAGTGAAAGGATTATAAATGGAATTTTATTAAAATGGAACAGATAGAAAAAAGCCTTTGCAAAGAAGAGATGTTCAGTAATAAGCTGTTGCCTTTGTTAAGAAAGTTTTTAAAAAAGGATAAAGAAAAATTGAAAAATAAAATTGCATATTTAATGAATGAACATGCAGAATTTACCAACTGAAGATTACTTTTGTTTGGTGATTCTGCAAGTAAAATTCACAATTGTTGATATTCTTTTATTTATAAATTCTCATTTGGTTATATATATATTTGAATTATGTGTAGCAGTTTATTAACTCCTAGTTTTACCACTTGGGAAAATGGTAAAAAGAGAAGAGCAAAGGCAGAAATCAGAGACAGACATAAGAGATGAGCTTTAAATATTTAACATATTCTGTGCATGGTGCAATTTAAAATATGACAAAGCTAATGTTTTCTGTTTTGTCAAATGCACAAATGCATAGAAATTCTTTAAAAACAAACAGGAATAAGTTTAATTGAAAAAGTATATAAGTATGTTCCAATTAAAAGCTAATAAGTCAAGCTATTTTACAATACCTTCCAAATAACAGTGTGCCATGTTGAATGCTGTAATAAAGTTCCATGTGCACCAATTGTTGAAAACAGAGTTTGCCCTGCACTCTTCCTGACAGCAGGTCGGGGGTCCACACACAGTTCTCCTAATTTTGCATAAAGACACAACCACAAGCAATCAAACGGTGGTGCAGGGTGGAACGGCCGATGTAAAATGACTCCTTTCTCTTCTGCCTGCTTTTGCTGTGCTGCCTCTTCTTTATTTAATTCTTTTTCAATAGTTTCTCCTCTTTGGAAAAAATAATCTGAAATATTCCACTAAAAAGCAAAGTAGAAAAATGTCACTTTATTTATAGATTTTATTTTAAACACATAAATATAAATATGCAACTCAGAATAAAACTTTTAAAAATCCCTTTCATAGTAGAAGGGATTTAACGAAAACACCTCTTCCTGTCAAATGTCTCTAGCTGGTTTCTGGAGAATATGGGGGAGCAATTTTGTGCTAACATTAATATTTTTAAACATTTTTATTATGAAAAATTTCAAAAACACGCAGAAAAACTGGGAGAATATATCAATATGTTGATACACCTACCACCTAGATATAACAATTGTTAATATCTTTTATTTACTTTATGCCTATATTTTATAATTAAGACTTTAAAAAACACAACCCTAATACCATTATCACCATAAGTAAATTAACAATTGCTTAGTATTATTAAATAACATTTTGTAATTTCATACAAGAATGATTACTATCTCCAAAGACATCTTATGACTTCATTCTTAACCATAGTAAAGTATGTAAATTAATGAGAATTATGTCAATGGCAGAGAGTACAGAGTCCAATACCTGTGAACATAAATATAAAAGAGGTGACAGCTAGCAAAAATTTAATCAACACTGAAAATTTAATCAAACACTCTTCAAGAGCAATTATATACACAACATATCTAAGTTTTTTCCCATGATCACATTTTTAATGGTAAAATATTAAGTTATCTAGCTTGTGAGGAATATTTAAGTTTGACTTTTAAAACTTCTGAGTTAACATGGACAATGGACTAGTGGTTACCAGAGGGTAGGGGGGAAGAGGAAGAAGGAGGTATACAGGGGGAAAACAATTTAAATCATTTCTTCAATTAAAAAATTAAAAAATAAATAAAATATACAATTAAAAAATACAAAAAAATAAATAAAACTTCTGAGTTATAATACACATTTAAAAGAGTCTATATAATTGCCTTTAAATAAATTTATATTGGGAACAGCTTACTATATATGTTTATTCCTTATAATATATATCAATACTTTAACTTAGATTTCATTACTCCTATATTCAAAATAAATAAATGAGGCTCAAGAGGTCAATAATTTAGCAATTAACAAGAAGCAGACAGAATTAAAACACATGTTATCTGTTTCCAGTCTAGGCTCTTCCACTATCGCATGCTGTCTTCTTATAGCTAACAAAGCAGTGTTGACAAACTACTTTTACTGAAGCTTTATTTACTAAATAAGTAGTATATGAATATATTGCTACCAAAATAATATTGAAAGTCAATTAACCTTCACACTACAGTCAATTAACTATTTCTCTTGTATGTACTATTATTTGTTTACTAAATCCACCCAAGACAAATCTTGTAAAAGCCAAATTTCAGCTCAATGTCAAAATTATTCCAAATAGTTTGCTATTCATGAATTATTTCTTAAATGATGTCATTTAACACTTTATGCAAGGTATGTTTGGTACTTCAGAGTCATTTAAACCACTCCTGCAAAGCCAAAAGCATATTTGCTTAGCATTTACTCTCAACTGCAAACAGTGATTTCTAGATTATAAGAAAGGCAATGATACTTACCAGTAAACCTATTGAAGTTAAACTAATATTAAGTTCTTGGTTATGAAGTCCAAAGCTACCTGCAACATCTACAACTATCTGTAGGCAAGTGCAAGGCATTGTTGGTAGAAAATCTGTCACAACCAACTGAAGACACTGGAATGCAGTTCGTATCAAGGATTCGCTGAAAAAAAAAGAAAAGAAACTTATACTAATGCATTTATAAGAAATACAAGAGAAAATACATACCTTACAGTAATTTGAACCACACAAAATTTTATTTAAAAATTGAATGAGAAAATCTTTCCTAATATAGATCATACAGTACTTCACATTTATGTAGATTTTTAAGATATGCTTACTTAAAATAATCAACAAATAAAAAACCTCAAAGGTATAAGAAATAAAAATAGACTAGAAAAAAGAAAGGAAAACATGTATTAATGCCATATTATTTTTATTTGTATTTTGCTTCAACTAGCCCAACAAAACTTCAGACATTGAATGAGAAAGGAAATTGGCTAAAGCTACTTTCTCACCACTATATCCCCAATATGTAGCATGATGCCTAGCACAGATGAATACACACAATTTACTCACTGAAGGAAAATCAGTTCCTTATTCTTTTATATCTATACTATACCCTACTTTAAAATTCTACATCTAGTCTGTAAAAGAAAAGAGTAATTTTGAATTTAAAATAAAGAGAATAAGTATTAGGTTTTGGAGAGAAATTCTGGTGGTGAAAAATAATAATGAAAATGAATTGTAACAGTGAACACATTGAGTGTTTACTATGTCAGGCACTTTCTAAGAGTTTTACATGTATTAATCAATTTCAACCTTATAACAACATCCTATTTTCATAACTGCATTGTAGGTTGGCAAAAGAAACTTCAACTTTTTAAGCTTTGGCTGATCTCTTTCCACTTTAATCATCTCAACATTTTGTAGGATTTAAGGAAATTTATTACTACAAATAAATAAGAAAAATTACACTTCCATAACAGTCTCAAGCATCTCAATCATGTAAAACTCTTAATTAGTAATCAAAACAAGATATTATAAATCTTACTGCAGAATAACAGTCATATATAACCAAACGTCTGCTAACTCCATTGTGATATCCTACCTTAAACAAATCCATACATTTTCTCCAAATGTACTCTTCTTTCTGTATTCTCTATTTAGTTAATGATACCATCACCCACTAAAGCTGTCTAAGTCAGAGATCTGGGAATTATTCCTGATTCTATTTCCTATTTCTCCCTCTTTTCCTATAGCCAATCTGTTAAGTAGCTCATATCCATCTCCTCCTATTTCTAGAGAGCACTGCATGCAGGCTTTCCCATACGGCCCTCTCCATGCTGCTTGACACAGTGATATATGTCAAATACGTATCAGATCACATCACTCTTCTGATTAAAATACTAAAATGCCTCCTAAATGTTTTGAGGATAAGTCCAAATACTTTATAAAAGCATATAAGGTCCTTCATTATTTTGGTTCTGTCTCTCACCAAGTACATAGGCCCCACTCACTGGAGTTCTATTCTTTTGTGGCATAACAAACTCCTCTCTTAACCAGGATCCTACTTATAGGGCATGTTCCTTTTCCATAAAATTCTACTTTTAGAGCAGGAGCTATTTATCTATGTAATTGATATAACTAGCAAGCATAGTATTTGGAATTTACTAGGCACAGAATAAATATTTAATAAATGAACAAATAAATGAAAAAAGTTACTTAAAAGTAATTTCTTAGACTTCCTAATATATGAAGAGAGGTCAAGCCCTAAATGTTAACTCGCATTTTACCAAATATTTAACAAAAGAAAATCCAATCTTTGGTGTGTTACAAAGTTTGTTAGATTGGTACATTTATCTTATTATAAAGAAGAACTTTGTATTCTTATATAAATGTCAAATAAATAGCAATTTTTCCCATACTTCCAAAACAAAAAAGGTGAGCCAAATTCTCTGTAGCCAACTGGGGGGTAGGATTAAAAAAACTATTCTAGATCTTAAACTTAAGCAGAAGGGACATACACAAAAAATTACCACTATTACAAGATTTTAGGATGGATTCCCTTTTTCTATCACATTTTGGATGTTAAACACTTACCCTTGATCATTTCTGATTGCTCCCATGACTCCAAGCACTAAAGGCCATCCAGGCCCAAGACTGTCACCCTGACTCTGAAGAATCTGCAACACACATTCTAATTGCTTGAGTCGGATATCAGGATGGTTAATACTGGACATCTCCTTTAATGGGTTCAGTAAAAGCAACTGCAGCCTCTGAAAAGGAGGCAAGAAACTAATTAGGAAAAGAAGCCCAAAAAGACAGGAAGGCTCTACTGTTGCTTTTTAAGTTTAAATTCACCTCCACTCAGACTATAATGGTAAACAGAAATTTTTCTAATAAAATAAACATTAACCATAATTTTTCTAACAGTAATAGAGGTTTATTTTATCATGTATGTCTTTTTAAAAAATATATATAAAAATCAATCTTTAAGATGTTAGATTTAAAGATAAATGGGGAGTGAACTTATGTTAAAAGATATTAATTATAGACCCACATAGAAATGAATCTCACTAAAGGAAATATATCTATATAACATCTAGCTCTACTTGGAGGAAAACAATTTCCAATTTCTAAAATTACCTTTCATTTACTCTATTAATGTACACCACATGTATTTAAATTTAAAATTCTCAATACTCCTAAAAAATGAAAAAGTATGGTAAACAAAGATGACATATAACCACAAAATCTGCTGGAGGGTAAAAAAAATGCACTCCATTCTATTCCTTTCAGCATCTGAAAACACGCGCTTCATTTTTAACTTTCTTCTCTCCAAAGATTCATTTAGTTCACTGACTGAACAAACATTTACCAAACCCTCACTATGTGTCCACTAAGTATTAAGTGGACATTGAGGATACACATAAACAAGGGTTTTCTTTTCAAAAAACTTAAATTATAGTAAAAAAAAATGAAATCACTAAAATGAAAGCTCTATAAAAACATAGATCTTTTCTGTCTTGTTCATCACTCTACTCCAAAAGCTAAAATACTGCCTGGCACATAGTATTTATTCAATAATTGTCTGATGTGTAAATTTGTAGAGCTCAACTACAATACAGTAAGATAATGAGGGCAATGAGAATGGTTATTAAATGCCTCATTCTTACTCAATCTTCAAACAAAATTTTGGTAGACTTTTAAAAAACAGTATTAGATCTATGTGAATGATTAGGTCAGTGAGGACAAAGAACTCATGACAAAAAGAAATTCTGAAAGTATAAAATAACTCTTAAAATTACTTAAAAATAAAAATCTATTTTACTATACCTGTCTCTTCTGCCATTTGTTTTCTCCCCATGTAAGGGTAATGAGAAAAAAAATCAGAGACAGGTAAGGATCAAAGGAAATGGGGCTAATAAAGTAGAGACCCAAAATGAAGCCTGAGCACTGAAACTTCTAGGCAGGAGACCAATTCTAAGCAGTTTATTAACTTAGATCAATGTCATACATAACAAAGTTTTTACAATTTTAAGTAAAGATAATCCTAAAAAATCTATGCATATCAACCTTCTGTAAGAAATCTGTGGCCTACATATAACAGAATACTAAGCAACAAAACCCACTTTTAGAATATCATCCATTTGATAAATTAAGAAAATTACATATGGGAGATGATTTTACATTAAATATTAAAAAAAGATTTTTTTTTTAACCTGGTTTTGCGAAAGTGGAGGATCATGGTTAAATGTTAATCCAGCTTTAATAAGTGAAGTTAAAGCTTCTGCTCCCCATTCTCTCATTCGAGAATTTGGATGCTGGCAAACCTGAAGGTACATATGTTGAACAAAAATTAAATATATAATTTATATACTTAAGCTCACACATCAATTTAAGAAAAATGAAAACATTACATTTTCTATTCTTTCATGTTTAAAAATTTATATCAAATGTTCATCAATAAAAGCTGAAGGAATATTATATCCAAAATGTAAGTAAGCTTACCTTCTGAATAAGGGGCAAGAGGAAGCAATAGAGAGACAGAAGATAAAAGATGAAACTAAACAAGTCACAGAAAACAAAAGATTTCATAAAACTGATGTCATCAGAGTAAACAAAAGAAACAAATATTAAGATTCCTAATTAGAACTACCCTCGTAATTGAATAATGTGCTACAATTAAAAAAAATGTACTTTTTGCCATTTGATGAGAATGTCCATAATAAAGACATCTGTACATATCCTTTAATAGCTCATAAAAGTAATCCCAATAAAATGGAAAAAAGAAAGAAAAGGACAGCTCATTTGTTTTTCTTATTAAGAATAATACTTTTCTAGGGGAGGAAAAAGATAAAGGTGAATAAGACATTCAAATTTCAAGTTATAAAATAAATAAGTCATATAATATACAAAAAAAGAGAACATTTTTCTCAGGTTACTAAAATAATATAAAATGATCATGGCAACTTAAATATAAACTGCACATAAACATAAATGTGTATCCTATAGAAGCAACTATTATTAAGAAGCAGCTAATTAGTAAGAATCACCTAAATTTAAATACAAGAGAATACAAATCCAGATAAAATTCCCTGGTACTAACTATAATCAGTAATACCAAAACAGATTTTTCCCTTTATTGAAGACCTACCTCATAATTATAGGAAAAGCTAAAGGAGCAGTATTTACTACTAACTTAGCCCCAATTACCTTGAAGTTTCAGAACTAGATGAAACTGAGGTGATCAAAAGATAGTATTATAAAAGCAAAGGGTCCCAGGCTAGCAGTTGAAGTAGACTTCAGAGATTTCATTGAGATGTTATCCATTTTCAGCCAAAAAGAAAAAAAAAAGCAACCTATTCCTTCATCAAAGCAATTACTATAAAACTTTAGTCCCTGATAAATCATATAGATATAAATACAGGAAAAAGAAGAAGTTAATCC
>NW_011889326.1:617161-620068 GCF_000151845.1 Pteropus vampyrus | reverse complement strand
GGGGGAATAAAAAAAACGAAAAGAGACAAGTGAGACCAGGGAAAAGAAGTATGAAGTCAAGATAAGGCACAGGTGAGGGCTGTCAGTTTAGATGCTAACAGAAAATTTGCAGAGTCAGAAGACAAAGCCCTCTCCTCAGTTGCTGACATTTCAAAAATCGGAAAGGGAGCCAGTATATCTCACATATGGCTAAATTAGAGTACTTAGTCCATATGTTATAAGAACAGTTTCAGTGAAAAAAAAAAAAAGGGCAATCATCTCTAATCTGGTAGTAATAGAGATGTTAAAATATGCTTAAATGCAAACTCAGCTGACCAAAACCATGAGATTTTTCTTATGGGTAGCTATGGTATTTCAAATAGAGACAATGCATTAGAAAAAGAAAAAAAAAAATGGCAACAAATTTTAAAAAGCAAATAATGAGCATAGTAATTTTATAATTTTTAAAGGAAAAGATGTTTAAATTATTCTATATTCTTAACATTTTTACAATGCTGATAATAATCTAACATGGAAATGTTTGATATTTTTCTTTCCTAGTAGAAGCCAATGAACTAAGTACACTGGAGTTTTAAAACAAATATGATAAAGCTGACCCTTTCTGAATGTGTTAATTTTGTAGGTACCCTAAAAATTTTTGTGGAAAAAAAATTTATCATTCTGGAGACAATATGATATAATGGTTATATTATATAACCACACTGTGATATATACATCTTTAAGACCTAGAATATTTAACTTACTCAAATGGCTGACATTGATAAACTTTTTTTAAAAATGTAGAAAAATATAGAAGTTCTACTTATTTTAACATCTGTATATTTATAATTTTATAGAAAGCACAACTGAATAATAAACTGTCTTATGCCTCCATCAGAAAACATTTTTATAAAGTTTATACTTGAATATTTTTAATTTTAATCCATTCCATAATTATCACTTCAGGTTATAAAATTAAATCCTAAAATGGAGAGACGTAACATTCTCATGAACGTCATTTCTATTCAAGTGTATCCATTTTCTCAACATTTGTTCCCTCCAAGCATCCCTAAAATATCACATGTATTCCTAACACTCTCTTGAAATTGCATTTTTCAAAGTTAACAATAAACTAATAATGAAATCTTTTATTTTTTCAGTCCTCATTGATCTTGACTTCTTATAACATTTTCCTCCTTTGATTTCTATGATCCTGTCCTTTCCTACCCATAACCTACCATTCCATCAATATCCAGCTCCAATAATACTAATTCATCTTGATTAATCTTAACTCATTTTAGTAGAAATGTGTACTAAAAATGTCTTATGTAACAAGTTACTAAGGATTCAAAGAATAAGTCTCACATCACTTAATACTATACTATTTATTTAGCGTTTTATCCCACCTTAACTGTCACTTAATCATGAGCCAAGTTCCTAACAGTGTCATGTATGTACATAGTAAACTTACTGTACTTATTGAATGAATACATAAATTCTCAAGACATCACCATATAAATTTGCTGAAATTTCATTAAGCTACTCTATTAAAAATATTATACTTTTATGTTAAGAATTAATCTTAAAAATGTAGGGTTATTGAAGATATCAAGATATTACTTCACTATATTTTATATTATCCTTGCCTTGATTTGGAGTAAACTTAATATATATTTTCAAATACCTGGATGTGTATATAATTCTGTAGCTATGTGCTATAGCATACAAAGCTTTATCACAATAAGACCTTACTAGCTAATCTTCAAATGAATCACATGAGCCTAGATGACAAGCCACAGTACACAGAATCATAATTACTGACTAGGCAGACAACGTAATTTTAGATCCTACAGTTAGATGTTAAACAAGTTACAAAGCTCCATTCTCTGATTTTTAATCATTTTCTGGGAGTCTTCACTTATTTGTAAATGGTCCAACTATATTTATTCATATAAAAATGTAGAAAACATGTTACTTTAAATAATTTCTAAGACATAAATAAATCTATATATTTTGTGTTTTCCAAGTATAACAGAAAATAATATTTTGTATACAGAAAAAAATGTTCTCAAAAGTACTTCCTATTCATGTAGTCAATGAACAAAGTAAAAATCTAATTTTTAAAGCAGGAAGAATCATTACATTCAGAAAGAATTAATTATCTCTTTATTGCCTATCACAATAAAAGCAAGAGACACTGAGACATATATTCCTTCATTTAAATCTTATATTGCCCCAATCGTAAATTATAATTATTATTGTGACATTTTATGGAACTCATTTATAAAAGCGGTGTGGCATTATTCTTTATAAAAATATTTTTTAAAATATTCGGTACACAAGAAAAATGGACACAACTGAAAATCATAGTACATACTGGGATATATCACAAGCCAAATCATGTTCTCTTCACTACTCCCTCAACAAATAAACATCATAAATGGTAAAAACCCAAAAGAATAGCGTTAGCCAACAAGGTTTTGATCCCACTAGTAAAACGCTAACAACATAATGAGTATACACTTTAACTAAATAATGTACCATATTTAAAACAAAAAGGTAGACTATCACACCTTATTATTTCCATAGGCCATATCCATTGCTTCTAGGGATAAGGAGCAAAGTGCATTTATTAAATGATGCAATGATACGTCATCAAGATATCTAAAATGAAAAACGAAGAAGTAAGACATACTGATCTAAAATATACAGCTAATAATGTTTCTACCAATTAAGAAAACTGATTCTTACTGTGAGCTTTCAAACAATCTTGAAAGTATATTGGAAATCACTGGTAAATCTGTCATTACAGCTGTTGTTAAAACCTAAGGAAAGAATAAATTAAATGTAACATATAAACATTTTGGGAAGCACTGAGTAAAAATGACTAGAACTTACTGTACTGGGTCCTTCTACAGCTCTCCCAGG
>NW_011889326.1:600915-617111 GCF_000151845.1 Pteropus vampyrus | reverse complement strand
AAAAAAAGAAATATAATTTTTAAAAAGAGGTTACCTCAAGTAGATGGCCAGTTAGAGGTCGCCATAGAATTTCTATTCGGTGCATGTTAACTAGACCAGTTTCTAACAATTTAGCAACAGCAAAAAGAGATGGTTCCTAGGGAGAAAATATTGCATCTTGATATTATAAGATTTTAGTACTTTGACTATAAATAAAAACTGAGAATACTCTGAAGAGCATGAGTACAACTAATAAATGATTACTATAAATTAGCAATAAATATAACAAAATCTCAGTTATAAGGAGACAAGCCTTCCTGCCCATCCTCAAGTATCCATAATAGCTCCTAACTAGAATGTTTGTTTAGGAAGAGTGAAATTCAAAAATTATACCAGACATACGGAATGGCTTCTGACTGGAAGGAAAGGTGATTTATGCTATGAACTGAATTGTGTCCCCTTAAAATCTCTATGTTAAAACCCTAACATCTAATGTTATGGTATGTGGAGTTAGGGTCATAAGGATGAAGCCCTGATATAATAGGTTTAGTGTCCTTATAAGAAGAGACACCAAAGGGCTTGTGATCTCCTTCCCCGCTCCTTCCATTCCATTACTCTCTTCCCCTCCCTTCCTCTCTCCCCACCACCTTTTCTCCCTGCCATATGAAGGCACAAGAAGAGAGTCCTCATCAAAGTCAACCATGGAGAACCAGATCTTGGACTTCCAGTTTTCAGAACTATGAGAAAATTAATTTCTGTAGTTTAAATTACCCAGTCTATGGTATTTTGTCATGGTAGCCTGAGCTGACTAATATACAATCTTATTAACAAAGTCTTCAAATGTCTAGGTTTTATGTGTGAATGTCAGAAAGTATTGGGGGAATAAAAAAAACGAAAAGAGACAAGTGAGACCAGGGAAAAGAAGTATGAAGTCAAGATAAGGCACAGGTGAGGGCTGTCAGTTTAGATGCTAACAGAAAATTTGCAGAGTCAGAAGACAAAGCCCTCTCCTCAGTTGCTGACATTTCAAAAATCGGAAAGGGAGCCAGTATATCTCACATATGGCTAAATTAGAGTACTTAGTCCATATGTTATAAGAACAGTTTCAGTGAAAAAAAAAAAAAGGGCAATCATCTCTAATCTGGTAGTAATAGAGATGTTAAAATATGCTTAAATGCAAACTCAGCTGACCAAAACCATGAGATTTTTCTTATGGGTAGCTATGGTATTTCAAATAGAGACAATGCATTAGAAAAAGAAAAAAAAAAATGGCAACAAATTTTAAAAAGCAAATAATGAGCATAGTAATTTTATAATTTTTAAAGGAAAAGATGTTTAAATTATTCTATATTCTTAACATTTTTACAATGCTGATAATAATCTAACATGGAAATGTTTGATATTTTTCTTTCCTAGTAGAAGCCAATGAACTAAGTACACTGGAGTTTTAAAACAAATATGATAAAGCTGACCCTTTCTGAATGTGTTAATTTTGTAGGTACCCTAAAAATTTTTGTGGAAAAAAAATTTATCATTCTGGAGACAATATGATATAATGGTTATATTATATAACCACACTGTGATATATACATCTTTAAGACCTAGAATATTTAACTTACTCAAATGGCTGACATTGATAAACTTTTTTTAAAAATGTAGAAAAATATAGAAGTTCTACTTATTTTAACATCTGTATATTTATAATTTTATAGAAAGCACAACTGAATAATAAACTGTCTTATGCCTCCATCAGAAAACATTTTTATAAAGTTTATACTTGAATATTTTTAATTTTAATCCATTCCATAATTATCACTTCAGGTTATAAAATTAAATCCTAAAATGGAGAGACGTAACATTCTCATGAACGTCATTTCTATTCAAGTGTATCCATTTTCTCAACATTTGTTCCCTCCAAGCATCCCTAAAATATCACATGTATTCCTAACACTCTCTTGAAATTGCATTTTTCAAAGTTAACAATAAACTAATAATGAAATCTTTTATTTTTTCAGTCCTCATTGATCTTGACTTCTTATAACATTTTCCTCCTTTGATTTCTATGATCCTGTCCTTTCCTACCCATAACCTACCATTCCATCAATATCCAGCTCCAATAATACTAATTCATCTTGATTAATCTTAACTCATTTTAGTAGAAATGTGTACTAAAAATGTCTTATGTAACAAGTTACTAAGGATTCAAAGAATAAGTCTCACATCACTTAATACTATACTATTTATTTAGCGTTTTATCCCACCTTAACTGTCACTTAATCATGAGCCAAGTTCCTAACAGTGTCATGTATGTACATAGTAAACTTACTGTACTTATTGAATGAATACATAAATTCTCAAGACATCACCATATAAATTTGCTGAAATTTCATTAAGCTACTCTATTAAAAATATTATACTTTTATGTTAAGAATTAATCTTAAAAATGTAGGGTTATTGAAGATATCAAGATATTACTTCACTATATTTTATATTATCCTTGCCTTGATTTGGAGTAAACTTAATATATATTTTCAAATACCTGGATGTGTATATAATTCTGTAGCTATGTGCTATAGCATACAAAGCTTTATCACAATAAGACCTTACTAGCTAATCTTCAAATGAATCACATGAGCCTAGATGACAAGCCACAGTACACAGAATCATAATTACTGACTAGGCAGACAACGTAATTTTAGATCCTACAGTTAGATGTTAAACAAGTTACAAAGCTCCATTCTCTGATTTTTAATCATTTTCTGGGAGTCTTCACTTATTTGTAAATGGTCCAACTATATTTATTCATATAAAAATGTAGAAAACATGTTACTTTAAATAATTTCTAAGACATAAATAAATCTATTTTGTGTTTTCCAAGTATAACAGAAAATAATATTTTGTATACAGAAAAAAATGTTCTCAAAAGTACTTCCTATTCATGTAGTCAATGAACAAAGTAAAAATCTAATTTTTAAAGCAGGAAGAATCATTACATTCAGAAAGAATTAATTATCTCTTTATTGCCTATCACAACAAAAGCAAGAGACACTGAGACATATATTCCTTCATTTAAATCTTATATTGCCCCAATCGTAAATTATAATTATTATTGTGACATTTTATGGAACTCATTTATAAAAGTGGTGTGGCATTATTCTTTATAAAAATATTTTTTAAAATATTCAGTACACAAGAAAAATGGACACAACTGAAAATCATAGTACATACTGGGACATATCACAAGCCAAATCATGTTCTCTTCACTACTCCCTCAACAAATAAACATCATAAATGGTAAAAACCCAAAAGAATAGCGTTAGCCAACAAGGTTTTGATCCCACTAGTAAAACGCTAACAACATAATGAGTATACACTTTAACTAAATAATGTACCATATTTAAAACAAAAAGGTAGACTATCACACCTTATTATTTCCATAGGCCATATCCATTGCTTCTAGGGATAAGGAGCAAAGTGCATTTATTAAATGATGCAATGATACGTCATCAAGATATCTAAAATGAAAAACGAAGAAGTAAGACATACTGATCTAAAATATACAGCTAATAATGTTTCTACCAATTAAGAAAACTGATTCTTACTGTGAGCTTTCAAACAATCTTGAAAGTATATTGGAAATCACTGGTAAATCTGTCATTACAGCTGTTGTTAAAACCTAAGGAAAGAATAAATTAAATGTAACATATAAACATTTTGGGAAGCACTGAGTAAAAATGACTAGAACTTACTGTACTGGGTCCTTCTACAGCTCTCCCAGGCTTCAAGGCACCACCACTACTAGGCTTTAATCCCAGAATCCATACAAGATGCTGAAAAAAAATTTTTTTTAATAAAAACAAAGAAATTTATAGTTAGAAAAATTCTAATAACTAAAATTAAAATCAGCAGGTTTCTAATAACTAAATTTAAATTAATAATTAATATTCATATAAAGTACTTATTACACCAAGCATAGGCAGTAGGACTTAGGTATTATGAGAAGTACTCCATTACTTTATATAAGCCATGACTTTTTTCCTTTCCAACCTCTCTTTTTTCAGACTGTCTATTCCTCTGGCCTGCTCAAAGGACCAGCAGGCACTGCTTAGTTTAATTGTTGGCACTTGAATATAAAAACAATACTGCCTCTGATCCAGAGATGACAACATACCTGTAGAGTTGCCAAGACAAGTTGCCACGATGTTCCAAGAACAGCCCCATGACAGTGTGCCAAGTTAAGTAAAGTCCTCATACACTGGATATTTTTGGAAGTAAGCTATATTAAAAATAATATATTTGCAAGAACTGTTATGCAGTCTT
Source organism: Pteropus vampyrus (assembly GCF_000151845.1). Classification (NCBI taxonomy): domain Eukaryota; kingdom Metazoa; phylum Chordata; class Mammalia; order Chiroptera; family Pteropodidae; genus Pteropus; species Pteropus vampyrus. The sequence goes on along the minus strand of NW_011889326.1, from coordinate 612,812 downwards.
GAAAATTAAAAGCTTGTAAAGCAGCATTATTGTACTCAAATAATTATTTAAACAAAAAACAAAAATATTAAAATATAAAATATACCAAACAAATTTGTTTTTATAGAACAAATTCATTTGCTTAAAAGTTGTGTTATTATAGTTGGTTATGATAATGTCAACTGCATATTTATCTATTTTCTTCTAATGTCCCAGAGAAAAGTAAATAAGTATAATGAAAAATTTTGGCAAATACACAAAAAAGGGTACAAAAGTTTTCTTGACAATTACTTGGTAACTGAGAAAACGGTACTTTACCATTACAGTCCCTTGAGGCTGGACTGCTAACGGTTGACCCACTGCCACAACTTGCTGGTGAGATTCACTTGATGGACTTATCATCATAACACTTTGGCCCTGAATGGAATATGCTAGAACGCAAAAGAATACCTAAATTATTCACACATATATATTTTTAAAAGCAGAATTTATGTATGTAGTGCTCATATATACAAGAGTGCTCAATGATGAGTAACCCTAAAATATACTTTCTATGTTGCATTCAATGTTGTTACATTTTAAGACATTAATTTGATGAAACTAAGTTCAACTATGACATTTATTTAGTAACCTATATGCAAACATTTTTAAAACTAAGGAAGTGCAAAATAACAAGCAAATATTAGGTAATTTTCTATATAATTTGAACAAGTTATAAAACTTTCTTCATAAGCAAAATAGAATTTGGACACTAAGTATTTTAAACATGTATTCTCAATAAACTTTTCTAGTCAAGGTTAGAGACCAATACTCACATTTTCAATTTAAAAACTGAACATCCTATTGAAATATATTTGTATTACATGAAACAAACCTGAATGTTTTCAAAGTTTGCAAGAAGAAAAAATTTTCTGAATATCAACTTAATCTAAGTGGTTACAAACATTACTGTTCTACTAGTTCCAATAAAGAAAAATAAAAATCCACCACCATTTCAAGAGTATGTTGTAGTTTACAAAGGACTTCCAGATTTATCTTCTTTTATCCTAACCATTAATCATATTAATGATTAAAATTGGTATTATTCTCCCCCACCATATTTCCATTGCTTTAAAAAGATGGAAGAAATTGAAGCTCAGGGACATTAACTTCTCACAGATGTCGCAGAGTCAGTGAGTAGAAGAGCAGAGGCTTGAACTAAGAGTTTCTGTAATCTTTTCTCTATGCCATGTCACCTTACTAGGTGAACAGAACTTCGAGTAAATTAAAGTCTTACATTTGTTGGAAAGTGTGGCTGCAGTGGTAGTATTCAATATAGTAAGAGCATAATGGGGAGGCAGGGAACCTTTGCATATTGCAGTTATAAAGGCATCTCTTGAAGTTACAAGGCCCAGTCTTCCACAAAGAGCAGCCATAGTGAGTTCAGCTTTTAAAATATTCTCAGTGGCAGCTTCATCTGTGCTGAAAAAAATTAAGTATGCCATTTAACATGATTAATATGATTTATTTTTAATTATGGTACAAACGTGATGTGGAATTAGATATTCAGTGAAGTTTTAAGAAATTCTACATACTTAAGGAATTTTAACTAATATATATCTGAAAATAAAAAAGATCGAGCATTTTAAAATCTGCGAATTCTGCAACTCTGCAGAAAAACATCAAAGAAACTGAATAATATGATCACAATTGTAAAAGTAGTAGTAAGGCTTAAAATGTAAAAGGCATTCTGTAATTTTAGGACAGAATTTTCCATTAAAACGTTGTGATAACAATCATCGTGGGGAGTAGGGCAAGGATAGAATGGAGGAGCGCAACTGCACAAAGAGAATATTATATACATAAAAAACTAATATAAAAAACAATTCTTAGGACAAATTCAAGTAAACAATTTTAATGTTTTTAATTGTCACATGCAATGTAAAATTTATAAAGACTTAATACCTGGCATCAAGAAGGAGTGAGAGAGCAGCAAGTAGACCACACCAGCAGGCATTCACCATTTCTTCCCAAACAGCTCTATTAACTTAAAGAGGAAAAAAAAATCATACAATACTTAATGTTAATTGTAGATGTCATAATATTTAATAATATGTCAAATTCTAAACAATCTCTGGTCATTTGATAATATATCATATATACCATCAACAATTCCATTATTCAATACTAAAGCTCTTATATTTAAAATATATCTGAATAAATGAAAACATAAAAACCATGCTATAGTTTCGGAATTTAAGAAGTCTTAAAACTAAGGTATTTTAAAATATCAATAGTAAGATCTTTCTGTATACAAGTTAACTGATATTATATGTACATGTATACACACATATATATTTATGTATTTATTATATATTGTATCAGTTTCTATTCCCTTTCCCTTCATTGGACAAAACTTTCAGCCATTGTGTCAATGTAATAAGCCGATTCAGTCATAAGCCTGGTTACATACACTGGGAATCAAGCAAATAAGTAAATACACTGAGTAAAATGGGATCAAATTTCTCATTGTGGGAGAAGGGAATTACTGGAATTGGAAAAACTGGTGTGACCTCCTGGTATTTAATAAAGACAGATATTTTTTAAATGTAAAAAGACGGTGCTTGTGTGTGTGTGTGTGTGTGTGTGTGTGTGTATTTCCTATCCAATAAGCAAGAAGCATACCTAGTGCCCATACGTTAGTTTCGAAATACTATTCTCCACTAAAAGGAGCTCCTAGGAAAAATACTATTCTCCACTAAAAGGAGCTCCTAGGAAAAATAACTAATTCCCAGGCTAGACAAGAAAAATCCAAGATGAGCTTGGAATATTTTGTTGTATCAGATAGTAAGATAATGCTCCGAAAACAACAAAAGGACATGGGAACAGGTTAAAAAGGGCACAGGGCTAGTTTGAAAGGGGTCCCCACTGGCCATGTTGGGGACAATTTGAGTGTCAAACCAAAAAATGATAATCACATATTATAATCCTTTGAATAAAACAGGAATCCAAGAATCCATATTAATATAAATAAACAAATGAAAAAAATAAATGAGGGAGAAGGGAAAGCTCTCTTTTATAGCAGAGAGCTCAAAGTATTTCTCAACAAAAAGATAATAAACTTTAAAATGAAGAAACAGGGCAGACATCATATCAACCAAATAACAACAGTTAACATCACCAATAATGAGAAATACTGACATTGTATACCTCCTGATGTGTTGAATACACTATGTATATATAGCACAGCAACATTTCTGTGGTAGCCCTGCCAGAAATAATTACATTAAATCTAATTATGAGGAAACAAAAGACAAACCCAAACTAACTGGCCTGTACACTTAAAAAATGTTAAGGTCATATAAAACAAGGAAGAATGAAGTAACTCTTCCAGATTAAAGGACAATATAGAGACATGAGACTAAATTCAGCATGTGATCCTTACCCATAAAGGACATCACTAAGACAACTAGCAAAATTTGAATGGGGTCTGGGCTTAGATGATAAACACTGGATTGATGCTAAATTTCTAGTGGTAACTGTACTGTGGTTATGTAGGAAACTGTCCTTATTTTTAGAAAATACACATTAAATCATTAAGAGGTAATGGGGCATCATGTCTGCAACTTAATTCTCAAATGGTTCAGAAAAAAAGCATAGTAACATGTACATAAATACAATGATAACGCAAATATGGTGGTGTTAATTGGGAAATCAGGGTGATGGATGTATGGAAACTATTACTTTTGCAACTTCTCTGTAAATTTCAAATTATTTCAAAATAAAAATTATAGAATGATAATAATATACCTATTTCCTTATCCATTTGGTCTGATGCTGACTGTAATTCTTGCTCTTCTGATGGCTGTTTTGGTGAAGAAGCTGCTTCAGTGGTAGTCTGACATTCTATTTCAACTTCTCCTAACTCTCCTTCAATCATACTAGTGATTCCACGTACAAGGTCTAACAAACAATGGAAAGCCACAGACATGGCATAACCTTCTGGTATAGTTGGTGGCTCGACTTTGTCCAGCATCTCCAGGCTAAAATTACATAGTAAAAAAAAAAAAAAAAGACCACTAATGAGAAGCCACAATGATAAAAAATATATCAAACTATTTCCATAATTTGTAAATTATAGAAATCAAAATTAACAGAATAGCAAAAATAAGTGGATATTACAGAGTTTATTTCCTTTGGAGGAGGGATTCCTTCATGGTATTCTAAGAAACTGATTAGAAAAAATAAGTCCTGACTACTGTCATAACTATTTTGATAATTTACTTTTTGTCTCTCCTCCCACGACTGTGCCAGTATTTTCATTAATTGTTGATATTAGAAAAACATATACAAAATAAAATAAGACTTCAAACAATTATAAAATGTCTCAAACTCTGATTTAGGTGCTTTTAAAATAAGGTGCTATAAAATTAAATCAATCCTATTAAAAGGAACATGCTTTCACACTGGGGAAAAGTACTACTGTGAGATATCCAACTCACTTATCATCTCAGATCCAATATGCCAACAGAGTAAGAATAACACTTAGGGTATCGGTGTGTCAAGTTCAAATTTTAGAACAGTTTCTACTCTGTGATTTGGACAAAGCTTTTAGAAGACAACAAATCTTTTGTATTAAATTATGGCAAATAGAGAATTATAGTTATAAATTCCTTAATTTTAAAATCTGTCCAGATATTTCAATATAGAAAAAATCAACGGAGAAGGAATGAATAGTCCTGGAACAATGGGATATTCACATGTAAAAGAGTGATATTAAGAGCCCAACCTTATACCATAAACAAAAATTAACTCAAAATGAATCAATGAGCTAAACGTAAGAGCTAAAACTAAATACTCTTAGAAGAAAACACTGGCAAAATCTTCATGGCCTCAAATTAGGCAATGGTTTGTTAGATGTGATATCAAAAGCACAAGCAACAAAAGAAAAAATAGAAAAGTTGAAGTCATTAAACTATTGTGTGTCAAAGGACACTATCAAGAAATGAAAAGACAGTCCAAGAATGCAAAAAATACTTTTGCAAATCATGTATCTGGTAAGGGACTAGATGCTGATTATAAAAGAATTGTTACAACTAAATAATAAAAAGACAAATAAACCAATTAAAAAGAAGCAAATGATCTGAATAGGCATTTCTCCCAAGATATATAAATGGCCATATGTACATGAATGAGATGTTCTATATCATTGGTCATTAGAGAAATGAAAATTGAAATACAGTAAGATGTCGCTTAACATCCACGAGGATGGCTATAATCAAAAGACAGACAATATCGAGTACCGCTGAGGATGTGGAAAAATGTGGACCCTCTACATTGTTGGTGAGAATGTAAAATGATGTGGTCACTTGGGAAAACAGTTTAGCAGTTCTTTAAAAAGTTACACATACAGTAACTATATGAGCCAACAATTCCACTCTTAAGTACATATATATTCAAGAGAAATGAAAGCATATATCTATATAAACACTTGTACACAAATGCTCATAGCAGCATTATTCATAGCCCAAAAACAATCCAAATGTCCATCGATTAATAGATAAACAATTTGTGATATATCCATACACTGGAATATTAAGCCATAAAAAGAAATGCAGTACTGATACATCCTACAATATGGATGAGCCTTGAAAACATTATGCTGAATGAAAGAAGCATGACACAAAAGAATATTTATTGCATGATTCCATTTATATGGAATATACAGAATAAGCATATCAATAAAGACAGTAAATAGGTTGCTAGAAAGTAAGGAAAGGGAGATTGGAGAATGACTGCTAATGGATGTGGGGTTTCTTTCTGGGATGACGAAAAAGTTCTGGAATTAGATGGAGGTTATGGTTGCATGACTTTTGAATATAATAAAACCATGAACTGTACACTATAAAAGGTTGAATTTTATGGTATGTAAATCATACCTCAAAAAGAAAATTGACATCACTAAGCTAATAAAAGTAATTTCCTATCCCAAATTCTTAAAGTCCCTGAGTCATAATCAAGATTAGATAAAGCAGGACATTTATAAAGAAATTTATAAATTTTAACTCAGAATAAATAAAAATGCCTATGTATAGCTATCATTTATTGAGCATTTACTCTCAAACTGGGACTATAAGGTTTCTTATATATATATATATATATGTATATCTCATTTTATATATATATTAACTCCTCATGAAAACTCTAAGATACAAAGAGATACAGATGATGAACCTGAAGACTAAGGTGACAGTTATTAATCAGCAGTTTTTAACCCAAGTCTGACTCTAAAGCCTATCAACTTAACCCCTACTATGTGCCAACTCTGAGCATTTTAAAATTTAGGTAATCAATAAAAGTACATTTACATTTCTGATGAAGAAATTTAAGCTCAAATGGGGAGCTAAAGTTCATAGGTCTAATCTTTGTCAGGCTAATTAGCTTTATAGAGCCATATCCTAAACCAGTAAGTGTTAAGCATCTTTGTTTGACAAATCTGTTTTTGAAGAACATATGATCTATTAGAAAAATGCATATAAAACGGATAAAATAATCCTAAATATTAGAAACTCTAATTCCCAAAATCTATGGTACAGACTTTAAGTGCTAGAATAATTAAGAGACAAAGGTAATTTGTATTTATTTTTATTTATACCACAAACCTTAACAAGGCCCACATCATCTTACGTGTTTCATTGCTATTTTATTAAAAATAATATGTAAATTCAACTGTTAAATAAAATGTAATCCATTTATTTAAATATGTTAAAATGAAGGACAAGTTGCAAAAACTGCTACAAGTCCAACTTTGAAGGAAGCCACGGCGTAATAAATCTAAAAGAGTGTCACCACTACTTATGTCGAAACTACTTCTGCCTATACATCGGTTGTTTACAAATTATTATATACTTAAGAAATTAAAAAGAACAGAATACACAATTAAGATTCATATATATGTCTTCAAATAAAATAGTGAAAATCATTTTATACTGAATCTCACAATGAATGAATCAAAGATGCCAATTCAATAGGGAAGCTCCAATATAAACATACTAACTCATGTGCAAAAGAACACTCAAAATTTTCAGGCTGAAAAATAGATATATCACTACTTCCATTTTATAGATGAGAAAACAGGTGAACTAATCTGCCAAAGGTAACTCAGTATTAGAAGATCTACGTTCATAGAGTCTGAAATCAAGCCATACACTTAAAAAGCCATATAAAACAGAGGAAGAGGTCTGTCTATAGATGAAGAAACCACATTTTGTTGTATAATGCTGTCATACAGGCTACAAGTAATACAAAATAAAAAAAAAATCCAAACCTAGATAAAATTCTTAAAATACAACAAAGAAAATGAGTTCTAAAATGTGTTAAAAATACTAGGTCTAAAATTTAAAGTATAAAGCAGAGAGAAACATTGTAGGATAAAATATCATTCTCAACAATATCATTCCTTACAAAATAATGCTACTACTACTTACTAAGTTGCTTTAGCACTGCCTTGTACTGTTATAGTCAGAATAGGTATCCAAGTCCCTCTATATTCAAATGCTGGTAGCAAAGTAACACCTCCACCAATCCCCAACATTCCTGAGTTAGCTGGGGCTGAGACAGTGCCACCTGAATTATTGTTTCCTATTAGATACAGGGAAGAAAACAAAGATATCAATTTACTACTTAATTGCAAATCAATAGTATTAAAACAACTAGTCAATTAAAAAGATTTTTGTGCTATAGGAATGGATATTGCAAAAATATGAAATTTATCAATCCTATTTTGGCTATTAAGAAGTCTCCCTGTTTCCCCAAAACACCATTTCCTTTTTATATAAAAGGTACTAATAAAAACGCAGATGAATTTTATAAGTAAATCGCTTTTTATCAGAGGTAGGAAGAAAGAATAAAAAGCCACTAATCAGATAGTAAAAAGTGGAAGAGAAAGAAGGTGAAGAGAAACAAGAAGACACATATTGATTTCCAAATTTAAATCAAGTTCACTTGTTTTGTTAAAAGAAGAGACTAACAGACCTCCGAAAGTAGTAACCAGACTCTTTAAAGAAAGGCACCAAATAAAGTTTCTTCTAAAATGAAAATTAAAATGAAAATTTTCATTTTTTATGTTATGTGATTAGAGTAATTGAAAGTATATCAAAGAAGAAAACATATTCTGGAAATAAATAAACATATTTGCTTCAATGAGATCAAATTATTATTTAAGTGTAAGCCTTTATTTATACTTACATATAAAATAAAAATACTATAAATAAGCATAGCAAAATATTACAAAATAAGTATATACATTTAAGTAGTCTAAATTTCACTAGTTGCAAGATTTCTATAAAATATCCTCTCAGAATAGTGAATGTTGTAAATTATGACAATATAAAAATATAAAGAAGCCTTTACCAGCTTGGTTTGTTGTAGCAGGATTTCCAGTAGGAGGAACAAGAAACAATGACTGGATAAACGATCCCAGCGCATTTACAATATCACGAAATACCTTGGTAGAGTGTTGTTTCATATCATAGGACTGACAAAATGACCTGTAAAATAATTTTAAATGTTTCTGAGGAACATAGTTGAATATATTAAAATTTAAGTCTTTTTTAACAGCCAAGGAATGTTAATCAATCAGTGTCAATGTTATACTTAAAACTTCATCATGAGTGAATTTACTAATTTAGGACAAAGGTTCATACTGAGGTCAATGCTCTAAAAAAATTTACCTTGGCCATATCAACTCAGTAAATTCAATTGATGGCAATCACTAACTATACTTTTTGCCCACCTCCCAGTTCTTTCCATACCCCTCCCCCTACCCCTCCATATAAACACAATACACATTTTTGTTGTTTAGAGGTCACTAATATTTGGGACTAAAACAAACTCTTCCTATGAACCTCCTCGTTTAATAAAATGTTGCTGAGGTTTACCTTAATAGCTGAGGCTGCACACAGAGTCTGTGTATTGATTCTACTGCAACAGCTCGTAGCCACTGTGGTTTATCTGCATCCAGAAATTTCACCAGAAGTGACAGAAATATCTCACATTCAGTTACCTAAAAAATATAAGATTTTTAAATAACATTTCTTTAAATCTAAGGATTATAAGATACATTCTCATTCTTAGTCCTACGGATAAACCAATAACATCTTTTAATTTTAAACAAATTAAAATTCTTAATGGGAAATAGAGAAAAAAAGAGGGGAAAAGTAGTTATATGTGGAAAGTCTAATAGTGAAAATAGTCTTTCTCTAAATACATCCTTGAAAACTCACACTAGTGATCTGCTGACGTGGTTAATTTTTTATCCTTATTCTTTAGAAAGCACTATGCACCATCACTCCATCCTCATTCCTGGCTGTTAGCAGAAACTGTTAATGCTCTACCCTTCAAAAATACCACAATGGTTTTTTCATGTGTTCTTTGCTTCTTAACAAACAAACAGGCTAAGCCAAGGGATGCATATGTTTTCTAGTAGGAAAACAAGAAGGAACCTGTAGCAGTTGATAGACGTAATATATATAAAGTACCTAGAATAAAGCTTGGTACACAGTTTTGCTTAATATTAGTTACCTCTGTTATTACTATAAACCATCTCCTTGGAAGACTTTGTAAATAAATAATGTTTAAAGCCCATTCTCAACATTATTTATTAAATGTTTGATGACTGAACAAAGAGTAACCAGTTTAATTCAGAGGTTAATGGATTGTTTCTGTTACATATTAGTTGAGGACCCAGCAGGAGATCTAGGAGGTAAGAATTAACCTGACATTGTGATCAGCAGGCCAAAATGAATCTTCCTTCTACTTCTGGTGTAGTAGGTTAGGTTACTGGACATTTTAGCCAGCGGTGCCCTGAAAAGAGTGAGCATTATGTGGGGCAAGAGATTTGGGAATATAGTAGCCCTCAGGATTTTAGCCTAAAGTCTTAGCAGTTGGCATTTTCTAATGACTTTCTGTATTTTTAACTGGATGCTTAAAAATAGGTCATATTCATGAGGATAAAGTAGGAGATAACTAAAATCAGCTTTATCCTTAGACTGCTACGACTGGGGAAGTCATCAGCCTTTGTCACCGCCTTAAACATGAAGTAGAAAAGCACCAGATGACTCAGCTTTTTTATCCACTAACTTTGTGGATGACAAGCAAGGAACCTTCTTATAAAGCTACATCTTCCTGAAAAATCAAATAAAAAGAATGCTCAGAATAAAAACATTCCCTAGTTAAGACAAAGTGATATACAAATACAGAATGATTATTTTTTTCTAAACATGATGAAAAAGAAATCAGGCTAGTGACTCACTGGGCAACAGCTGCATCTACTGAAAAGTTTTAACATTTGTAGGTCCTTCAGTGCACTTTTTGCTTTAGAGTGGAAGTGGAATATAGACATGGTGGTAAAACTGAAGGCTCATCAATTAGATCTTGAGGCCAGAAAATAAGGCTCTCAGAAACATTAAGTATATCACAGCCAAAGGAAGGAATTACTAATGTTATATAACTTGCCTTGAAGAGTATATCATTTTCTCTCCTATGAAAGGGTGACTACAGTACAAATCAATCACTCAATTTACACTATAGCCACTAAAATATTGTGATTTGACACAGATCTCCTAAAATCCTTGTAATTCCCCGAATGATAGCAGCATCTGACACAGAGCTCTTAAATCTCTTGGAATTTCCTGGGTGATTAGGAGCATCTTTTGTTCAAATGAGACAAATTTTGGTGGACGCCGGGATAAGGGCAGGTTACCAGAAAGACCACACCATGATTTAGAAGCTTGGTACTCTCAGACCCAGTCTCCATTCTCTGGAGAAGAGAGAGGGGTCAAATTGAGTTAATAATCAATCATGCCTACATGAGGAAACCTCCATAAAAATCCCCAAAATATGAAGTTTGGGGAGCTCCCAGGTTGGTGAACATATCCACATGCTGGATAGTGGCACACCCCAACTTCACAAGGACAGAAACTCCTGCTTTCATGACTCTTCCAGACTTCACCCTATCTTATCTGCCTGGTCATTGGTATCCTTTAAAACATCCTTTGTAATAAATTAGCAATACAGGTTTCCCCCACTGTCTGAAGCAAAGAATTCCTAAGAAACCTTTTGTAAGCCAAAATAGTGTAAAGCAAAGAGTATTCCCCTTTTCAATAGTTCACAATACATCACTTGGCTTTTATGAAAGACCCACATTATTAGTACAGTAATGACTTTTTTCATAAGAGTGAAAATCTTCTATAGATTTCTTTCAATTAGCGGAAACAGGTTTCTCAGAAAAGCGGTGTAATGTAAACTCTGAAAGTGGGAGATGCGTGTAATAAGTAAAATGTTTTCCTGGGTTTTATGAGCCACTCCAGCAAATTACTGAAACCAAGGAGGGTGTCGTGAAAACCTCCAATTTGTAGCCAAATTAGACAGAAGTTGTGGATTACCTGGGGACCCACTACTTGTGGAACTGAAACATAAAACGCCCAGCTGTCATAGATCTGGTAAGTGTGGGGGTAAAGAATGCACATATTTGGTGTCAGAGGTATTGTGAGTGTGAGAGTAAATTATAGTGCATTTTTCCTACACATATATATATTGGTCAGCTTTACAGTGTACCATAAGTCTCTTAGAATCTCTTAATTCTTTTTTCTTTTTGTTCCTCTGACTTGATCATTTCAAATGGCCTGTCTTCAAGTTTACCAATTCTTTCTACTGCTTTTAACAGTCTGATGTTGATCCCCTCTAGTGAATTTTTCAATTCAGTTATTTTATTCGTCGGCTTCAGAATTTGGCTCTTTTATACAGTTTCTATCATCTTGTTGATAGTCTCATTTTGTTCATACAATATTCCTGATTTCATTTAGTTGCTTGTGCTCTCTTTGAGCTCATTGAGGATCTTTACAATGCTTATTTTAAACTCTCTGTTAGGTAACTAAACA
>NW_011889326.1:596339-600865 GCF_000151845.1 Pteropus vampyrus | reverse complement strand
GGCACACCCCAACTTCACAAGGACAGAAACTCCTGCTTTCATGACTCTTCCAGACTTCACCCTATCTTATCTGCCTGGTCATTGGTATCCTTTAAAACATCCTTTGTAATAAATTAGCAATACAGGTTTCCCCCACTGTCTGAAGCAAAGAATTCCTAAGAAACCTTTTGTAAGCCAAAATAGTGTAAAGCAAAGAGTATTCCCCTTTTCAATAGTTCACAATACATCACTTGGCTTTTATGAAAGACCCACATTATTAGTACAGTAATGACTTTTTTCATAAGAGTGAAAATCTTCTATAGATTTCTTTCAATTAGCGGAAACAGGTTTCTCAGAAAAGCGGTGTAATGTAAACTCTGAAAGTGGGAGATGCGTGTAATAAGTAAAATGTTTTCCTGGGTTTTATGAGCCACTCCAGCAAATTACTGAAACCAAGGAGGGTGTCGTGAAAACCTCCAATTTGTAGCCAAATTAGACAGAAGTTGTGGATTACCTGGGGACCCACTACTTGTGGAACTGAAACATAAAACGCCCAGCTGTCATAGATCTGGTAAGTGTGGGGGTAAAGAATGCACATATTTGGTGTCAGAGGTATTGTGAGTGTGAGAGTAAATTATAGTGCATTTTTCCTACACATATATATATTGGTCAGCTTTACAGTGTACCATAAGTCTCTTAGAATCTCTTAATTCTTTTTTCTTTTTGTTCCTCTGACTTGATCATTTCAAATGGCCTGTCTTCAAGTTTACCAATTCTTTCTACTGCTTGTAACAGTCTGATGTTGATCCCCTCTAGTGAATTTTTCAATTCAGTTATTTTATTCGTCGGCTTCAGAATTTGGCTCTTTTATACAGTTTCTATCATCTTGTTGATAGTCTCATTTTGTTCATACAATATTCCTGATTTCATTTAGTTGCTTGTGCTCTCTTTGAGCTCATTGAGGATCTTTACAATGCTTATTTTAAACTCTCTGTTAGGTAACTAAACAATTTCCTTTTCTTTAGGGTCAGTTTCTCAAGATTTACTTTGTTCCTTTGAACTGCTCATGTTTTCCTGTTTATTTGTAATGCCCTGTTATTTTCCATTTATATTTTGGGCATTTGAAAATACAGCCAACTCTGTTACTTTTTATAGATTATTTCTGTACAGGGAAAGATCACCTATCAACCTGGCTAGAGATTCTGGGGTCCTCTCAAATCTTTTCTGTCGATATGTCTCCTCTGGGCTTATGTGCGTAATTTCCCAGCTGAAGAGACTGGCCTGTTTCTATTTAGGAGTTCCCACTGCTGTCTATCTAGAGTACTGCAGTCTCTGGTAGCTATAGCAAGCCACAGGGCTGGCCTTTGTTTTCAGCAAGTCCCCTGGCATTTAAGAGTGCTGTCACTTTTCCTGTCAGTGCTTCAAGAATAGGTAAGACAAAAACCAGTCTCTTGCGCAGTACTCCAAAAAGTCAGGATGGTGATTGTACATTTCATCCTTCTTCTCCACCTGAAGGAGAAGTCATAAATTGAGAATGTTCTCTTGATCATGCCAGGCTATGCAGTGCCAAGAGTGGGATGAAGTATGGCAAGTAAGAGCAACAAGCTTTTCTATCCACTCTAATGAACCTCTTCTTGGCCTTGCACTTGCCTAGAGTGCTGTAATATCTCAACCAGTCTCTGAAGTTCTTACAAATGCAATCTGGTCTGTATATTGTTGTTAAGTCAGTATCTCCATGGAGGATGGAGGGCCTAGAGCCTCCTATTCCACCATCTTGCTGATATCACTCTGGTTTACATTTTTTTAAGTTTCTTTATGGATTGAAACAGATTATAAATACTATACATGAAATATAACAACTGACATGTAAAAACTTTCCATCTTTGGAGAAACTAAGCTACTTTTCATTCATTTCAGCATATGCCAACAGCCCTTTCAAAATTTCTAAAAATTTATCAATGTAGAAACTCACAGAATTTTCCTCCATTTTAATTGTATAAATTAGACAAAATTTGGGTTTTTCAATTCAATATCATTATTGAAAATTATAGCAAATACCTTACATGTTGCAGAGAATACTTATTATAATTTTTAAAAAGTTAATCCTTACAGAAAAAGATGGCAATAAGTTCATAAACTTAGGCGCCTTAAGTTTATTTACATATTATTAATTTTGGAAGAACAAAACACATCCAAGCCAACAATTATGATTCCAAAAGACTCTTAAACCCTTGGCAACAAACTCTAATAGCTTACAGTGTCTCTAACACATTCTGAAATGATTTGATTTTCTACAAATATTTCTAAACAATGCACTAAATACATCAATATGTATTATAGATAGATCTTGTGTGGCCAGAAATAATAATAACTACAAGTGTTTATAAAGGTTATTTCTGAATGCATTTTGCATAAATGGATTTGGAATATGAAAACAAAATCTATAACAAGTGTTATCATAAATATAGAAAAAAATTTTATTTTAAAAAGCTCTCCATAGAATTTAGTATAAAAACTATCTATAATCTCCATTAGTTTGTAATGTTGTTGTTTAGTTATAACATTAGTATAATGACTGCTCACAGTAGGTGACCAATAACCAATTATTTATGTTAATGAAATTAAAGATATAAATGTTTAAAATTATACAAGGCTGAATTTGACAACATAAAATAAAATACACCATTTCTTCTGACTAATATTTGAATGTTTAAGAGTAGTCATTACACTGATACAACTATGATCAGGAATATCATAACATATTCTGCATCCATATATTTATGCAAAAGATACAATACGGGACTAGAAGTCAAAATTGATTTCTAATCCTACAGTTCACCAAGTCTTTAACTTTTCTGCTTTAATCTGTTAATATACATGATATAGTTTAAGTGAAAACAGTAAATTGCAGACACTATAATTTTAATTTTCATCTAATTATAGTTAGCTAAAAACCAAATTCCAAATCCACAAATCCTATGCTGGCTTCACATAACAGGACATGACTCTCGGAAACATACATTAAAAATATTATATAAGAAACATTCAAGAGAAAATAAACAGAATGAACCTTTAGAGTATCTCGGAGAATACCTACAGGTACTCATTTTTTAAAAACGTCTGCTTAACTGAAGTGAAAGAGCTAAATACACTGTAATAGATTGTCTTCTAAAAAGGGCACTGCCTGCAATTATACACACAAATAGATATGAAAATTAGCACTTACCAAAAGACTGTAAAATTGCTTTATCAGAACAGATACTACTCTCAGCAAACGCATGCAGATAGGAAAATATGGTTTTTCAACTGGTGCTGGAGAAGATGAAGAGCTGGAACCTTGTCTGAACTTTATATTTGGAGAAAAAAGCTTTATCACAAGAGGACATACTCTTTCTTTAAGGAGGAAACTAAATTCCTGGTGCTAATTGCAGAAAGAAAAAAAGAAAAAGAAAAAAAGAATTAACTTAGCTTGTACTTAATGCTTCTTAAACATTCTCCCTAAGAAATGAAACTTCTTCATAATTGGTATGACTAATTTAGCCTTAAGTTTATATAGTTTATTATTTTACCATTTACACACAATTCTGAAATTAGTATTGCTCTTTGAGAGTGTAAGATCAAAATGATAATATTTCAATAAGTTTTTTAAAGAATCTAATGAAAAAGAAACATTTAATGATTTTGGAATTAAGTGATGCTTATTGCCAAAAATTTTAATTTTAGTAAGATACTAACAATTAAAACCAAAGAACAGAAGAAAGAAAATAGATTACACATTTTCAACAGATAAAGCATTTAAAATAGGCAGCTGAGGAGAGAAAATTTGATTAATAAAATATAAGATACAATTTACTGATTCTTTTTCGCAAAGATAACAATTCTATTCATGCATATGAGATTAATTAGCATAATATTTGTTCTACTTAAGATTGCTTAAACAGAACATAATAAGCTGATAAAAAATACAATGACAAACAAGCATAATTTTTTTAAAGTCTGATAAATCTTGCAAAAAATTCTTAAATTTTACTTATAGTCATGGCATATTATGCAGAAAACCTCCCTTAACCTGTTAACTCCCTGCCTAGATGAGTTAAAGTAGTCCCATTTTACTGACAATGTAAGTCCTAGTCGACATATAATGTTTAACTGAAACATATTATTTTGTTTTAATTATCCAGGTTTCACTGAGATTGAGAACAAAGACACAATTACAAAAATTACCCAATTTAATCCTTTAATCCCACAAATAAGGCATGAAAAATAAGGCATGGAGCAGCTTATTTGCTCAGAATCACAAAAATCTTTAAATGTATCTTTAAAGAATCAGATTCATTCAAGAAAATTATAGAGGGGGAAAAATCAGATGCATTAGAGAAAAAAATGCAGATAAGTAAAAAAGATAAAAATAAAAGCCTTGCATCATCTCACCTCCAGGAGATAAATTAGTCATTATTAATTCCAAATGTATATCCTTCTAGACTGTTCTGTACTTTTTAATTCTTTCCCCTCAAAATAGGATCTTTAGACTTTAGAGATTTGAAACT